>NW_025763461.1:0-141454 GCF_003444635.1 Morchella importuna | reverse complement strand
TAGTACTCGGATTTCAAGTTGAGAGGGCGAAGCCTATGGACCTGTATCTCCCACCATCAATCTCCTGTATGCATTTCCCCGTACAATCGCTAGCCAAATTCATTATGCTCCACTACCGGCGAGTACACCAATGACTCCCGGAAGGCACGTTGCCCCAAAAGATATCGGACGACTACCATTGGATCCCGGTAGTAGTAAGAGATCTTCTCCCCCCCAATATCCACCTCCGAATGATTCCAGCTCGACTTTCCCAATATGTCCTTCATTTCCTCCAGCCTCTTGATACAACCTCGCCCAGTGCTGGAGGAGCACTCGTCACTGCTTGGCGGAGCGTGTAGAAAGAAGCTGTCGATGTTTCCCTGGAAGGTTTTGGACAGTACGAAATACCTTGCCATTCTGAACTCGTATGCTGACCTGAATGGGTGCTATGGGTATCGGAGAAGGCTCTGTCAGTATTCGTCGTAGTCCTACAAGCGGTAAAGTGGTTCCCCAGCACCCTCATAAACTGTTGTAGATGCCTTATGTCCATTTAAATCGCCGTCTGCCTCTTCCATCACGAAATATGATTCAGATTCTATGTCCGAATTGTTACCAGAAACTTGGTCAAAACTATCCGACTCCGAAGCGTAATGCGTGTCTGAATAGCAGTCGGGAATGCTCTCTGGGCTTTCATCAGTGTAGTCGGGAGTCTCCGCAGGTTGATCGTGCTCCAGGAGCGAATATTGGTTTCCCAACCATTCATCTGCTTCCAGAGGATGGATCGTTCGAAGATGTCTGTCAAAGTTGGCGGAGGAGCTGTACTTCTTGCTGCAAAAAGGGCAAGACGATTTCATTGAATTCGAGAATTTGCAGTCTGCCAAGGCTGAGGAGGCTCTTTCCTGCAGGTGGTGCAGAGTGCTCTAATAGCAATTAGTCACCACATGAGGCTCTCGCTGCCAAGCGGTTGTGCAGAGTGCTCTACAAGCGATTTGTCACCCCATGCGGAGTGCTCGCCAAAGCGCTCGCCAAATGATTGTGAGCCTTGCGCTCGCACCTCCACCATAGCGAGGCAGATTTTCACGTCATACATCTCCAACCGAATAATGCAAACACAAACCCCAACACAAATACAACAGGAAGAAACAACAATCACCACAATCACGCCGACAGCGATGCCATGTTCTACCCTCTGAGCACTCGCACACTCTCTGTGAGCACTCGCGGATGCTATTCAGATCGAGAGACTATTCTCAGCACCAAATTCAACACCAATATCGACTACAATCTCAAAGGATAGATTCTCTCCGACTCAGCTTCCTAGCGCACAGAGCACCGATACCAACAAGAAACACAAACACCAACCCACACCGGAATGCTGCCGACACACTATCGATGCTACCATCAGAGCATCCTCGAGTACGCCTAGAGCATTCATCTAGCCATTTTCAAATTGAATCAAACCACCATAGCATTTTCGAGTACGCCTAGAGCATTCATCTACGTCATGTGTGGGAGCAAACATTCAGCACGGTAGGAGCACCCGAGGGTGCTCGTACAGCACCCTCGAGTGCTTCTATAGCAATCTCAAATGCTTATATAGCATATGGTGGTGCTCCAGGAAGAACGATGATGAGCCTGGTAAAGCTGATTGTACTCGGTATAAGAGCACCCTTCTCCTCCTTCCAGTTCATGAGATATTCCTAACATCTTGAATTTCAAGTCCAGCAATACCTATCACTTCAAGCGCTCTGGTATCTAAGCTTCAAGATTACCTCTTGAAAGCGCATTCAAGTCTCGTTTCAAGTTCAAGCTTTCAAGTTTCGTTTCAAGTTCAAGCTTTCAAGCTATACACTTTGCAATCATATATAAGATGGTATATCTTCCTTAACCCGATTGCTTTCTGAACCATATTCATCACAGATTTACAATAGACTCCAAACTCCTCTCAGAGCACTCCCAAGCGCTCACAGAATACCGAAAAACCTCACAAAAGTCGAAAGAGGCGCCATCGAGATCAAGATTCAGACGAATCCAGTACTGATAATAGTGGCAGTAGTCGCAGCAGTAGCAGTAGTAGCTACAAACGCTCCGCCGAAAACACAAGAAGCATAGATCTTCCCGTTCCTCACGTCGAAAGTCGCGGAAAACTCTAAAGGCTATCCCGGAAGAGATAGCAGAGACATCCTCGGAGCACTCGCCAGTGCTTTCAAGTCCCCCGCAGCTCACACCACCTCCCCCGAACTCCCGCCACCCTCCTCCGCAGCTCCCACCACCGTCCTCACAGCGCCCGGCAGTGCCTTCAGTACAGCATCAAGCACCTCCTCCGCAGCGCCCACCACCTCCCCCTCATTACTCGCAAGCGCCTCCTAGCGTTGCCCCCCTCAGCCAGAGCCCTAAAAACGCTGAAGGACTCTTACCGAAGCAGTGGATATCATTGCAATCTGATTCTGACTCCAACGGCGAATGCTCAGCAGCAGGCCCAGCAACACACTCAGCAAAGCGCCAAGCAGCACACCCAGCAGCAGGCCCAGCAGGCCCAGCAGCAAGCCCGGCAGCAAGCCCGGCACCCTGAAGAAGAAGCAGACGGGCACTTTTACGAGTCCCCAGTGATTCCCCAGAACTCGGCAGCTCACCGCCACCACCACCAGCCCCTGTCCATAGAGCCGTGCTTCCAGTTCGTTCCACTGCTCCAACAGCAACCGTCAGTGCTTCACAGAGAGCACCAAAGACACCAAACCCGACCCCCTCGCCGGCTACCAATACAGAGTTCAGTTGCTGGCCCCTCCAGAGCATTAGACACTCCTCCACCGGTAGAGCAGAGATGAAGCAGCAGAGCCCGTGCCCCAGAAACACCCTGAGTGTTCAGGTAGCATACACGAGTGCTTCGGAAGCATCTCCCACCGCTCAAGGTCAATTCAGAATGACTCAGGCGAATAAAGCAAAAATGACTTTAGGTTTGCTCAACCTACCTAAAGTGTACACTAACATCCGCAACAGCCTCAAAGCGCAGATGCAGAACGTCGGTTGGGTTAATAAAAGCGTTCCCTGGGGCAGCAGCGTTCGATGCTCTATGCCTGTATGTGATGAACTTAATGCTCGCTCCGCGCTTTCCTGCCTATTTGGACAGGAGTCGATTCCGAAGCCCGTAGAGTACTCGCGGATGCTTTGAAGTGGCTGATTGGTGATGTTGGACAGAAGGAAAAGCTATCGAGAGGGCAGGGAAATCGCGAGTACAGAGAAGCTGCCGGCGATAGTGATGATGATGACGACGGTGGACAGCCCGCCCAACGCTCTAGGAAGCGTAAACGGGATCCAGTGTCTGCAGATCTCGATAGACCTTCCATAATGGTCACAGTGGTAGACCCCGATGCTCTAGGAGCATTCTTCAACGTTGTCCCGCCTCCTACCTATCACTGGAACTATCCACAAAATGAGCCTTCGTTCATTGGAATTCTGACAAAGATAACGTTTCCAGAGCTCTGCAATTTGATCCTGAAGCACACCGCACACAGCAGAGCAATCAGGAGTATCTGGGGAGCACTGGATAACGTTCCACCGGCATCCAATCCACCTCATCAGCAAACCTGTAGCCTTCGCCAGATGCCCGGGGCGCTCAGGGTGCTCAGGTCGCTTGGTAGGTAAACTATCTCTCCAGAGATACCGCCAGTGCTCCTGGCGAGGTCTGGCGCACATTATTCCGCCCCAGCGCACACTAGTCCGCACAACGGGCCCCGACACTAAATACTAGCGCCCGGTGTAACTAGGACCTCACTTTACCCGTCAGAGAACGCTGGCTGCACGGTTGGATATCCTGACTGCACCTGGAGCACTCTTCACTGCTCCAGCGGGCTTTGGGGATCGAATGATTGCCCTGACTCCCCCTGACGTTGCCGGATGGGGTGCTTTGAAATCTGGCTCATGCCCGACGTACCGATTCCTACATGTCGGCGCCCCGTTCTCTCTAGGCATACACCTTTCCGCCGTTCCGGCCTCTGGTATTCACAATTCTCCCATGAGATTACAAAAACATCGCTCGCACGACGATCTCTACTGTCTCCAGAGCACTCGCGACTGCACTTTGAGAATTGGTGTCTTCAACACCGTGATCCTCCGCCTAATACTAAATACAATACGCCATTTAAAACCCTAACTAACCCTAATACAATATACGAATCAGAAGAAATCCCCCACGATCTCCCTTAGCACTCGTGATTGTTCTACAAATCCTCCTCCCCCCACCCTTCGTAATACCCCGTTACAGGTAATTCCAGCTCTTCTTCTTCCTCCTCCCCGTCCACTTCGGTGTCAATGCCGCGAAGTCGGGCATTAATCACTTCGTCCTGGGTGCTGTCGAAATCAACTCGACCTTCTGGAGCACTCGTGGATGTTCTCCGAGCATCTCGGAATGTGGCAAGATCTGCAGCCAGAGCTTCATCGTCCTCGCTAAAACCCTCCTCCGGTATAATCTCAATCGTTACCCCTTTTTTATCTCGTATCTATTAGGGTTAGCATTTAGAATACCACTCGCATTACCGGCATCTAGAAGTATCATACTTTTTCTCGAAGGTTATCTTTGATTACCTCCAAGATTGCCTCCTGGTTCTGTTTACTTCTCCCCTTCCAAGTGTTGCTCAGCCTGTTGAATGTTTCTACTCGTGTTTGGATGTCAGCTTGGCAATCCCGTATAGCCCTAGAAGCATCCGTCATTGCTCCCAAGGGACTCGCCATAACAATGAGGGCATCGGGCCATACTTACTCACAACACTCTCATTCTGCGACTGAAAATTATCAGGCTTCACGTAACTCCCTGGTGACCACGCCCGAATGCCGTTCCAGATCGCCGTCGATATCAGGCAAATAAGGATAGGGGTTATCCGCTCTAGAAATTCGGGATCACTAACCCCTCGCATTCTTACCCCATTAAAGTATTTAAACTACAATATATCGATAATTTCCGGAGCCAGAAGCTCAGTCGGTAGGTCTAGAATCTATTACCAGCTATCCCGAGTGCTCTCTGGCCATCCACTGGCATCATACCTCGTAATGCTGTTGGGGGCTCAAGAAACGATCATTCTTCAAAAGGTATTCCACTTGAGCCGCCCTCGCCTCAGGCCCCACAAAATCTCCAAGCCCGTATATCGTAGAGTCCACCAGGCGCCCTTTCACCTCGTGCATCAAGTGGGAACGGACACGGGAGTACAGACTTCTGACCTATCATTCTCAATTATGCTTCCAGAGCACTCGTAATCCTTTTGGGGGCACTCACCTGTTTAATAACGACCTCATCAAGGTCTACTCTACATCCCACTCGGCGACTAGCAGTTGCCCACATGCTCACTACCAGTACCAAAAGTCTTGCTGCAGGTGGAAAGGGCTCATGTAGAAGAGTATGCTTCCCGATTAACACGCTACACTCCTTCTCAATCCTCTGAGCCTGCACTGACAGCACATTTGCACTCCTACAGTTAGGGACCACAGACCTCTGAGTCAATTGGCTCGAAGTAATGTCGCCAGTGTTCTCAAAGATGTCGTGAGTATCCTCCGGAATACTAACCTCGCTTCCCGGAATCAAAATACCCTCGCTTTCCGGCATCGGAGTAATCTCGTCCTCCTACCTAGATGAGGAAAGGTACTCGATTTCGTAGACTCTTCCTGTAAAGAACCATGGGCGAAGGTATAGCTACGGGGTCGAGGGACATCAGGGGGCTCCGAGAAGAGGGAGCGACAAAGGCTCGTACTGAGACGAGGAATGGTTCAGCGGCCTGCACGAAGACAGGGAGGAGGGTCTGTACTAGGACAGGGGCCGAGGCCTGTACGAGGACAGGGAGGATAGCGGTCGGCGGATTAGCCGAGGGAAACAGCGCGAAGGTCACGAGCATCGTGAGGACAGCGACGGCGGATGCAAAGAGCATGATGAACAGCAGACGTAACGTGGCTTTGAAGTAAAGTTTGTATTGAAGCGAAGTAAATCCCCCAAAGTAATAACCCAAAGTATAGTACAAGATGTTGCGTAGAGAAGAAAGGAAAGGTAAAGCTAAGCGGGGTGAGAGACCCCTATATACAAGGAAAACAGACTAGCGATGACTAATACCAAGAGAACCTTCCAGAATTCCGCGATGGCTCGTTCCTCCTTGTGTGGTGGGTGTGGTTCGTAACAGTTTAGCTCCCCCTCCGGGAGGGCGAGCTCCTGCGAGCGACGAGGTAGGAGAACGAACAGGGAGAGAGGTTAGTAATGTGGTCTCATAATATTCTAAGCGGGAGACGTAAGATAGGGCGGCTTCGTATGAGAAAGAAACCGTTAACAAACTCATACTTTCCGTGCCTTGGGCTTCGTGGCATCCCGGGACGGCTTGCTGGGGTACAGCGAGTGGAAGCGTTGCAGCGACCCTAATTCTGCGTCGAGGTTCCGGGCTGGTTCCCAAGTGGGTTGCTCATATCCTGTCCACTTGACCAGGTATTGCAGCTGGTTGCGGCGTATCCGGGAATCCATCACTTCCTGTACCTCGAACTCCTCTTCTCCCTCGACGATCACTGGTGGCGGTGGCGGTTGTATATGGCCAGGAAGTGGGTGCCTTCGAGCCGGCTCTAGCGAGGACACATGGAAGACGGGATGGGACTTCATGGACGCGGGGAGTTCCAATCGGTAGGCGTGGGACCCAATGCGTTCGAGGATCCTAAATTTTCCCAGTCGTTTGTGGTCCAATTTGTCCGAGGGTCTAGTGGTGCGTATATGCTTCCGGGATAACCATACCATGTCCCCTACTTCGAGATGGGGTTCTGGGAGTCGGGCCGCATTAGCGCTATCGGTGGCGGCGGCTTGGGCGTACAGTATCTCAGATCTTAACGCGGCTTGCAGGGTGGAGATCGAGTTGGCGAAATCGACCACTTCCTTGGGTGTAGATTCGTGCCTTTCTTCTGAGGGGAGGGTGTCCAGCTGAGGGTTGTATCCATAGTTCGCGAAGAAGGGGCTGACCCCCAGTGGTTCCGTGGTGGCATTGTTGTGCGCGAACTCTGCGAGGGGAAGGAACTCCGACCAGTTATCCTGTTGATAGTTGACATAGCCCCGTAGGTATTGCTCCATTATGGCGTTCACCCTTTCGGTCTGTCCATCGGTTTGAGGGTGGAAGGCGGTACTGAACCGAGGTTTGATGTCCAGTTGGTTGCACAGCGTCCTCCAGAACTGCGACGTGAAGGTGGTACCCCTGTCGGACACTATATCCTTGGGTAGGCCATGGGATGTCCAGACGTGTTGTAGGAACAGGCGGGCCAGTTCGGCCGCGTCCGCCGTGTCTCTGGTGGGGATGTAGTGGGCCATTTTGGTCAGTCGGTCGACCACTACGAGGATAGCGTTGGATCCCTGGGACTCCGGGAGGCCAGTAACATGATCCATGGACAGCGATGACCAAGGCTTTGTGGGTGGTGTGAGGGGTTTGAGGAGGCCATAAGGGGCGTGTCGGACTGGTTTGATCCGAGAGCAAGTGTCGCAGTGGTCTACATAGCGGGCGACGTACTTCCGCATTTGTGGCCAGTAGTAATTGCGTGAGAGGAGTTCCAGTGTGCGGGCGCGTCCGGGGTGTCCAGCCGAAGGGGCGTCATGGTTAGTGCGGAGGACTTCCAGTTTGATAGCGGCATCGTCAGGGATATAGATCAGGCCCTGATAGTACAACAGTCCATCCCTGATTGAACACTCGCCTATTGGTAGGAAACGGGAGTGCTTTTTCTTGTTGGCGATGTCCTTCATCAGTTGTCTGGAGAGGGGATCCTTCCTTAGTGCTGCGCGGAGTTCGTCGTGGCGGTTAAGGGATACAGCGGCGATCTTGAGAGCTTGTAGTGCGGCGGCGAGGCGGAGGTTCTTCGGTTTGAGTATAACCTGATGCTGTTGTGCAAGTCTTTCATCCCCCTCTTTAGGGAGATCTCCAGATCGACGTGTGAGGGCATCAGGTTTCCCATTTTTTGCGCCCGGGCGGTAGGTGACTACAAAGTTGAAGGAGGACAGGGTGAGAGCCCAGCGTGCTTGGCGACGGTTGAGGAGCTTTGTGGACATGAAGTACTCCAGGTTTTTATGGTCGCAGTAGACCACGATCTCCTCATTGCTAGGCTCCAGGTATTTTCGCCATTCCTCAAAGGCCCGTACTATCGCAAGTAGTTCCTTGTCGTAGATCTCGTAGTTGCATTCGGCGGGCGTCATCTTATGCGAGTAGAAGGCCACTGGGTGTAGAATCCTTTGGTTATCCTCCTGGGAGAGTACGGCGGCTGCAACAAAGTCGGAGGCATCGGTTTTCAGGGTACAGGCTCTTGCGGGGTCGAAGTGTCTGAGTATCGGTGCGGTGGTGAAAGCTTTCTTTAGAGCGTTGAAAGCCTTGTCGGCGGCTGGGGTATAGTCGAACTTGGTGTCCTTCCTTAGCAGGGTTGTCAACGGGGCGACCACTCTCGAGTAGTCCTTAATGAATCGTCGATAGAAGTTGGCGAATCCCAAAAAGACCTGGATGTCGTGGACCGAGGTAGGTGCCTGCCATTCCAATATCGCCTTGATCTTGCCCTGATCCATGGTGACCCCTTCGCCCGAGATGATGTACCCTAAGTATTCCGTACGGTTGACATGGAACTCACACTTTTCGGGTTTGCAGTGTAGTCCCGCTGCCTGTAGCTTGTCCAAGACGGTAGTTACATGTCGCGAGTGTTCTTCCTCAGAGTTAGAGTAGATGAGGATGTCGTCGAGGTATACTGTGCAAAAGTCGTCGAGGTGGGTCCGCAGGGTGTCGTTCATGAAAGCCTGGAAGGTGGCAGGTGCGTTTGTGAGGCCGAAGGGCATGACCAAGTATTCGAACAGCCCGTATCGCGTTCGGAAAGCCGTCTTCCATTCCTCCCCCTCCTTGATCCGTATCTGGTTGTAACCATTGCGTAGGTCCAGTTTGGTATAGATTTTGGCGTCCTTAAGCCGGTCTAACGTGTCGTTGATCAAGGGCAGGGGGTACCTGTTTTTGACCGTGATGGCATTGAGGGCCCGATAGTCCACGCATAGTCGTAAGGAGCCGTCCTTCTTTTTGATGAATAGGACCGGGGCGCCGGCTGGGGACGAGGAGGAACGGATGTAACCTCGGGCCAGTTGGTCATCGAGGTATTCACGGAGGGTTTTTAGTTCCTGGGCTGACATGCCATAAAGGGGACCGAAGGGGGGTTGTTTTCCGTCTAAGACTGGGATCTCATGGTCGATGTACCGGTGAGCGGGGAGTCCTTGTGCTTTCGATTCTTGGAATAGGTCGAGGTATCGATGATAGGTCGTGGGGACCAGTTCCTCAGCGGGGGTAGCGCGTGGTTTGTCGGGAGTGGTCGGGCGAGCGGCTAGGAGAAAGAGTTGGTTCTCCTGTTGTTGGAGCTCTCGGTGGAAGCGGGCGGCGGAGATAGTGATGGTGCGACGTGGGGCTGTAGGTCTCGGAGGTATTGGAGGAGGACCGGTGGTCATTCTTGGAGGAATGGGTGGTGGCGGGGAAGAGGCGCGGAGCGGAAGGGGAACGGGTGGTGGCGCGAGGCGTTGGAAACCGGGGGGCAAGGTGCGGTCGTAGGCCCTCGTGGCAGAGGCGATGAGGGGCTTAGAGGCGAGGGTGGTGGCCCAGGAGTCGGCAGTGTGTTGTTGGCAGCGGTCGGCGTGGAAGGTGATGTGGCGGTTAGCGAAGTTGACCCGTGCAGCGTGATGTTGGAGCCAGGGGAGGCCGAGTACTACCTTGGTGTCCCCTAGCTGAGTGACGAAGAGGGAAATCCCCTCCACGTGGGCGTCTATTTCCAGGCGGAGTTTGCATATCTGGGTGATGGCTCCGGAGGCGATGGGTCTGCCGTCGATTACCTGCAGATGTCGAGGAGTGGGGAGGCTTTCCGTGAGGTAGCCCCGGGAGGCCGCAAAGGAGGCGTCGATGAATCCATACCCAGTGGCGCCCGTATCTACCAACGCGCGGAGTTTGACTCGGTCTCGGGTTAGTCGTATGGGTATCTCGAAGGGTTTGCAGTCACCAGGGTGGTGCAGTTGCCCTATTTTGAGTGGGGCCCCACCCGGCGGGCTAGCATCAGGCGTCGGGAGGTGTGGGTGCCCGGGGCGTTATGGACGTGAGCGGTGCCATGGTGGAGGGTGATGCGTGCGGGGAGTATGAGGGACCCTAGTTGACGGAGAGTGTTGAGGACTTTAACCGGTGAAGGGTAGGGCCCTAAGCCGATAAGGTAGGGTCGGAATGGTGCAGGGGCCAGTGTCAGGAAACACCACCCGGGGTCATTCCCTGTGGGTTGTCCGAATGGTATGGAGCAGCGGAGGAGGCGGCGTTGTAGGCGGCGTGTACGGCGAGGCGGCGATGGTTGTGGTGTGGGGTCGGCAGATGGTTCCTTCGTAGTCTGTCGGATCAGTCTACCCAGGAGGTAGGCCGAGGTCCAGGCTAATGGGAAGATGGAGGCGTAGGAGGTGGCCTCCGTGAGGAGGGAGAGTGGTGTGGGTCGCTTAAGCGAGATGTGTCGGCGGATGTCGGACGACCATAGACGACGCAACATAGTGTAAAGAACCATGGGCGAGGGTATAGCTACGGGGTCGAGGGACATCAGGGGGCTCCGAGAAGAGGGAGCGACAAAGGCTCGTACTGAGACGAGGAATGGTTCAGCGGCCTGCACGAAGACAGGGAGGAGGGTCTGTACTAGGACAGGGGCCGAGGCCTGTACGAGGACAGGGAGGATAGCGGTCGCGGATTAGCCGAGGGAAACAGCGCGAAGGTCACGAGCATCGTGAGGACAGCGACGGCGGATGCAAAGAGCATGATGAACAGCAGACGTAACGTGGCTTTGAAGTAAAGTTTGTATTGAAGCGAAGTAAATCCCCCAAAGTAATAACCCAAAGTATAGTACAAGATGTTGCGTAGAGAAGAAAGGAAAGGTAAAGCTAAGCGGGGTGAGAGACCCCTATATACAAGGAAAACAGACTAGCGATGACTAATACCAAGAGAACCTTCCAGAATTCCGCGATGGCTCGTTCCTCCTTGTGTGGTGGGTGTGGTTCGTAACACTTCACGATCTACCTTGACCGTGAAGTTGGCTTGAAGGAATCTGACGACTGCTCACAGAGTTCTCGCCAATTACCTCGCTAGGCAGTGAAGAACAATATGTCCGGTAAGTGGGGGACGACTCCCCATATCGAGAGCGCATCGGGGAAAAATCGATATGGCGCGTAGAAGAGGTATACTCATGAGCATAAACAGATGCAGAGGGCCTAGACTGTGAGGGTATTGGGGGTGCTCTCTGGGATGCCGGGAGTGCTCTCTGGGATGCATTCTGGCTGGATGCTGAAGTGGGTGCTGCTCTCCCTTGACCTTGTTTACGTATTACTTTTGCGCCCGGTCGAGTTCCCCTCTGAATCGTTAGCCACTAATACTTACATGTTAAAAAGCATCAATGAGCGAGATAGAGTCGAACCTGTACCACGTCCACCGACACGTTGGAAGAAGCAATAACCTCTGCTACCGCGGCAGTTGGTTTCCTCCGAGCATTGCCCAGTGCTCTGGCAGTAGTCGGCTGAACTGTATGAGGTCTCTCTCCGACAGTCTGAGACTTCTGGGTGTAAGATGGGGGGGGGGCTTGAGGTTCATCCTCCGGTTCATCCTCATCCTCCTCAGAGCTCTCGTAGTCATTCTCCGGAGCATCATCATAGTCGGAGTGGCTAGTATCAACTATTTCTTCCACCTCTGGCGCCTCAATTGCCTCAGGCTCCTCCTGCGCTTCAAAATCATCAGTATGATCCTCGGGGAGATGAAATTCTACCCTCCTAGGACTGCTCCTCCCAGTGGGGGTTTCGGAGGAACAGAGAATACCTGTCCGAGTTATTTGAGCGGCGGTGGTCGATTGACTACTCCGAGTGGGGGCTGGCAGTGGAGTCAATGTTCGGTAAGATATTCCAGACTCGTCAGTCAGTGAATCTTCATGTTCTTTAGGTCGTTTTGAGAGTCGTGGGCGCTTTAGGGCAAGAGGTGCTGAACCGGAGGAGCGCTTGGTGGGAGCCATTCTGATGACTGGCAGGAATATCCACAGTGCTCTAGGAGCACTCGCGATATCTTCGATTAGAAATCAATTCTTGGCGAGAAAATTTGCGCTGCTAATCAAGAAAAATTTGCACCGCTAATCCTCTTACAGCAGGGATCATCCTATGTTACCACAGTTTCTGCACTCAACCGCATCATTTATCATCACTCGTTTTACTGCACTTTCTGAAGCGGTACCGACTGCTCTGAGAGCGATCTAGGAGTTTGATTCGACTTTGAAATAAAAACAATGCAATTACTACCTGGAATAATCTAATCTAATCTAATCTAATCTAATCCTATCCGATATAACCCATCCATTGATATACTCTCGCAAGACAAAGGGAAATCCAAAACACCAAATCGTACCGCACCTCAGTAGCTATCGCAAGTGCTCAGGGAGTAATCCTAACAACTATGAAAAGGTTAGTGACAATTCCGCAGGAAGGGAAGTTAGAGATTATACCAAAGGGAACTAATGATGCCCACCACCATCACCACCATCACCACCAACACCATCACCACCGCCTCCAGCTGGCCCACCACCACCACCACCACCGCCTCCAGCTGGTCCTCCACCACCACCGCCACCCGGAGGAGGAGGAGGTCCGCCCGGAGGCGGTGGAGGTCCTAGACCACCACCACCACCACCACCACCACCACCACCACCACCACCACCATCACCACCACCGCCGCCACCACCAGCAGCCGCGAGTGCGTCAGCAGCTCTCTTGGCTGCAATCCCGGTAGGTGTCCAAATCGTCCACTGTAAGAAGTTTGGGTCAGCAACCCCGACACCCAAAGGATACTTCCTAAGGTATTTGGGGTCTAAATCGTCGATAGCATCCTGCTGTCTATCGCGACGCCTAACAAGAGTCTAAATTAGCCTTTGATTACTGGCATCAGTTCTAGGCATATATACCCTCAGTCCTTTGGAATTTATCTGGTGCTTTCCCTCCTCGTAATCCGAATCCTCTGCAGGAATATCGATCATGCTATGATCATCTTCCTCAACGTGAGGGAAAGCCGGGTTCAACGGGGGGGATTCCGTACCACCCAGGTAAGCACCCGCGCCTGCTCTGTGGAGGACTGCCAATATCCCCCAAGGCCTGGCATTGCTCTTCTTCAACCAACCTTCGAGCTCCTCTGAATCGGTAATTTGTACCTCCACCGGCTGAACGGGAGGAACAGCTGCTGGGGAGACATTCTCAATTGCCCCCCAGATAGTCCTGACTGCTCTGCCGGGTGCGGTCTGCTTCAGGATCAAGTTGCATAGCTCTGGGAAAGTTATCTTGGTCAAGATTCCGATGAAGGAAGGTTCGTTCAGGGGATCATTCCAGTCATAAGTAGGTGGTGGGACGAGCATAAAGAATGCCCCTAGAGCATCGGGGTCCACCACGGTAACCATTATGGAAGGTCGTACAAGTTCCGGAGGTACTGCACGCTCTTTCCCTTTGCGAGAGCGTCTTCCGGCTGCCTGACCACCGCCGTCATTATCATCATCACTATCACCGGCAGCCTCTTTGAACTGACGGTCTCCCTGTCCTCTTGATAACTTATCCTTCATGCCAACATCCGCGATGAGCCACTGTAGAGCACTCGCCAGTGCTCTACGGGCATCAGATTTACCCCCATTCCAAATTGGCAGAAAACCGTTGAGGGAGGGCAGGTTCATTAAGTAAAGGCATAGGGCATTAAACGCGACCAATCCGGAGGTGTTTTTATTGACCCAACCTACATTTTGCATTCCGCCTTTAGGTTGTTGCGGATGCTGGTGTACACTTTAGGTAGGTTGAGTAGACCTAAAGTCATCTTCGCTTTGCTTGCTTGAATCATCTTGAATGCGGTCGAGCTCGGGGATGTCTCTTGAATCCTCGGGGATGTCTCTTGAACACTCGGGGATGTCTCGGACAATCGGCGATGGCTCGGGTCTAATTCGTCTCTGTCGTACTGGTGAGAGGTGATCTATTAGTTCGGACGGGCTTGCACTAGAAAATAACCGAGAGGGGCATCGGGGCTTGAATGTAGGGGTCTCCGGTGCAAGAACCTTCGGTGGAGCACTGACGGGTGCTGATGAGGGAGTAGTAGAGCCTGCTGGGCCTGTCAAGCGGCCTGTTGCTGGGCCTGTTGAGCGGACTGCACTAGACTTGGACTGAGTGAGAACTTGACTTGGGACTATGGTCTTCCGGGCAAAGTTCTTTTGTGGAGCACTAGCAGGTGCTGGTGGGGTAGCACTAACCCTAAGTACGGTCGTCCGTACAAGGGCCTCTGATGAAGCACTGCTGCGTGCTGAGGAAGCAGTGGAGACTGCTGCTAGTGGGCCTGTTGCTGGGCCTGTTGCTGGGTCTTGACCGTCACTTATGTATGGTTCAGAGGGTTCGGAACTAAAGTCGGGAAAGGAGTCGGAATCAGTTAGGATTGCTCCCCAGTTACTCGGGAAGATCCCTTCAGTGTCCGATGGAGCTAGGTTAGTATTTGGCGGAGTCCGAGTTTCAGTCCGGATTGGTGGAGGTACAGGGTTTTGTTTTCAGCTCTTGTTGATCGGGGTGAACCCGGAAAGCACTGGCGACTGCTTAGGGGGTGTTTCTGGTATCTTCTCCGGGATAGGCTTGACAGTTTTGTGGGACGATTTGCGACCTGAGGAAGTTCGGTGTTTCTTATGTTTTCGGGACGATTTGTGTTTCTTGGTTTTTCGGTGGGTCTTTTCGTTATCATCTTCATCTATGTCACGCAAGCGCTTCTTATTGGGAAGTTGATTTGTGTTCTGTGAGCTACCGGGAGTGCTCTGAGCGGTGTTTGGAGTCTGATAATGTTAATGTATCCCTGTGGTAAGTATGGTTCTAAAATTAATTGGATTAGGAGAGAGAAATACCATCTTATTTATAAAGATTGCAAAGGTTAAATCGCTTGAAAACGGAGGAACTTGAAGGATGAGATTTCAACAGGTAATGTTGAAAGCAATGGAAAACTTGAAGTGATAGGTAGAGGAGAACTTGAAGGTGGTTAGGAACTTCTTATGTACTTGAAGGAAGGGAGGAGTGCTCTTATACCGAGTACGATCAGCTTTTTTCTTGAGCTTATCACGCTTCCGAGAGCACCCACGAATGCTTTGGAAGCACTCGAGGGTGCTCGTACTCAATGTTTGCTTCAATATATGACGTTGATCTAAATGCTCCAGTCGAACTCGGGGATGCTCTGACGGTACCAATGGTGACGTCGATAACATTCTGGTGTTGGGGTTGGTGCTTGTGTTCTTGTTGGTGTTGGTACTCTGTCCTCTAGGAAGCTGATTCGGAGAGAATGTATTCTTTGAGCTCGTAGTCGATATTAGTGTTGAATTTGGCGCTGAGAACACTGTCTCGATCTGAAGAGACTCCGCGAGTGCTCAGGGAGAGAGTGCAGATGCTCAGGGCGATAGAATCTAGCATAACTGGCCGCCTGATTGGGGTGGTGGGTGTTTCTTCGTGTTGGTGTTGATGTTTGTATTAGGTTGGTGATGTATGACATCAGACTCGTATAGAAAATCAGCCTTGCCGACCGGGGTGCAGGTGAGAGGAGCCTCATTGGCTGACAAATCAAATCATTCGAGCACTCTGCAGCAGCACCTGCAGGAAAGAGCCTCCTCGGCCTTGGCAGAAACCAAATTTTTAGAGCACTCAGGAGTGCTTTGCTAGCATCATGAGACTTCAATGAAATCGTCTTGCCCCTTTTGCAGCAAGCGGTACAGCTCCTCCGCGAACTTCGATAAACATCTTCGAACTACACATCCATTTGAAGCAGATGAATGGCTGGGAAACCAATTTTTACTCCTGGAGCGCGATCAAGAGGCACCCGATGACACTCACGACAGCCCGGAAGGCATTCACGATTCCTATTCAGATGCCCATGACGACTCGGATAGTTCGGAGAGCAACAGTATCAATTATCATGACCAAGATCCCGATAATGATTCCGATCTGGAATCCGAATCATATTTTATGATGGAAGAGACAGATGGAGATGCAAATAGGCATGAGGCAGCGACAACGATTTACGAGGGTGATGGGGAGCGTCTCTACCGCTCAGAGGACTACGACGAATGCTCACAAAACCTTCTCCGATACCCGTGGCGCCCATTCAACTCAGCATACGAGTTTAGAATGGCACGTTATTTCATACTGTCGAAGGCCTCACAAGGAAATATCGACAGTTTCTTTCTACACGCTCCGTCAAGCAGTGGCGAATGCTGCTACAGGACTGGGCGCAGTTGTATAAAGAGGTTGGACGAAATGAATGACATATTGGGAAAGGCGAGCTGTCATCATTCGGAGGTGGATATTGGGGGAGAGAAAATCCCTTACTATTACTGGGATGCAATGGTAATTGTGCGATATCTTCTAGGCCAACGGGCCTTTCGGGAGTTATTGGTGTATACGCCAGTGGTAGAACATAATGAATCTGGCGAGAGAATGTACGGGGAAATGCATACGGGAGATTGGTGGTGGGAGACGCAGGTCTGGTAAGCCTCACAAGTGCTCTAGAGGCAGTCGCTAATGCTTTCTGGACAGAATACCTTACCGGAGGGGTCGACTGTGGTACCAATTATATGCGCGTCAGATGGCACACATTTGACACATTTTAGTGGGGACAAGAAAGCCTGGCCAATCTATCTTACCATCGGGAACATCAAGTCATCGGTCCGGAGCAAGACCACCGGGCATTCGTTAATTCTCCTAGGGCTACTGCTAGTTCCACCTAAGCTCGGGAAGAACTCACTCACTAATTCCGCTTTACGACGTCAGAGTCAAATGGCGCTGCATCGTGCCCTTGGGGAGATCTTTCAGAGCATTCGGAAGTGCTCTCAGGAAGGCGAGCTAATCGCATTCGCCGATGGGTACGAACGTCTATGCTTTCCGGTGTTGTCGGGTTGGATCGCTGATCAACCTGAGCATTCAAACTTACAAAATATTAGTACTAGCTCTTGTCCAAGATGCGAAGTGGAATTCCACAGTCTTGGGAGCACTCCCCGGAGCCCTACGTGCGATCATGAAGATTACCGGGAGAGGGTAAAGCTATTCAGGGAGAACCCGGGAAACCTGGGACCGGTGGAATACCTTCTCGTGAGATCAGTAAAGACACTCTTCAATGCTTTCTGGGGTATGCCTAGGGTTATCCATGCGATCTCAACAAACTGCACATTCTGCACAATATCTACCTAGGGATGGTGAAGCACATGATGGAGTGGGTTCAGGCTTTCTTGAAGAAGCACAATCGATTGGAGGAATTTGACAAGGCTTGGGCCTCGATTGCGCCTTACCCTGGACTGGCAGTACCGAACAAGGCATATCATGCCACAACCCAATGACAAGGGAAGGAGATGAGAAATCTGGGGCTGGTCGTTCTTGGAGCACTCGCGGCTGCTTTGAGAAACCCGGGGGTGGCTGTCAGGGGCGACTTCGCAAAGGCATTGAAATGTGTACGAGGCTTAATCGACTTCCACTTAATGGCGCAGTATGGGAGTCATACGACGAGCACACTGAATTATATGGAGAGCTATCTCGAGGATTTCCATAAGCACAAGGATATCTTTTTAGAATTCCGGGCGTACAAGAGGACGGTTAAGGATGCGAGAGATCGGACAAAAGCCTTGAAGACCTCAGGCTCCCAGAGCGCTCAGCGAGGTTTGGAGGAGATTCGCGAGATACGGGAAAGGTCCCACTTCAACTTCATCAAATTGCACGTGTTAATGCACTATCGGGAACATGTCGAGCGCTTTGGGAGCATTCCCCAGTACTCCACCGACATCAGCGAACTCGCCCATGTACGTCAGATAAAAGCGGCATACGGAGTATCCAACAAGGTTGATGCTGCAATGCAGATAATAGACTATGGGGGCGGCAGTTGTCGTTAGAGATTCGAATGCTGAATCTGAAAGACATTGTTGGAGGTCCTGAGAGCACTGACGACATTCTTTGGAGCCATCGAGATAACATAAAGGAGTTACTTGAGATTTTCACAATCGAAGATCGTAGACAAATGCCAAATGAACGACCGATAGTAGAAGGCCGGCTACCTCTAAAACGTCTTTGCAACCCCTCCACGAAATCGGAAAGACTTTTCAATATTGCGGATGGACTGGAAATAAGCCATACCACGTTATATCGCCTGATAAAGGAGTATGCAGAGGATACGGGATACCCTCAAAGCTTTGCCGGAAGCTCTGAGAGCATTTTAGAGCGACGGGTGGAGATGTTCACATGTTTGCAGGTTCCGATACCAATCTTCCAAAGACCTGAGGTGTACGAGGTTCACAATATCAGGTGTACGGGAAACGCGGCTTTCAGGAAAGGGAAAATAAGAAAGGATTGGGTATGGATGTCGGTAGCGTCCTCAGAGGAGTGGGGAGTGTTTCGGGGATGCTTACCATTACGTGTCGAGGCTTTGTTCAAGCTGCGGGACAGTGGGGAGCGAGCACATAGACTATGTATAGTGGAGCTACTCGAGGCAAAGGATCGTGGTATCGCTGATAGCTCACATGGGCTCCTGAAGGTTTGTAGGAGGAGGAGGAAGAGGATATGGGTCATTAATATTCGGAGTATATTGGGAATGGCCCATTTGTTTGAGGTGGAGACTGGTAATTGGTTGGTAAATACTAGGATAGACTTGCGTACGTGGAATGAATTTTGTTGAATACTTGTAAAGCCGTGAGGGCATTCTTGAGTGCTCTAGGAACGTTAGACCCAATTGGACTCTCTAATTCAAAATTCGTGTCGTTCTGCTATGCATGCGGATTGGAAAAAGGAGGTAAAGTTTCGGCCGCTAAGTATCTGAGTCTGGCTATCCAGCAAGCTCGCACCAGGAGGTCAATGCCAGTCCATGTTTGCTGCTTATGCATGGACATTGAGCTTTTCAGACGAGCCGTAACATGGCCTCAACCTCAAGGCTAATTATGCCATTCACGAATCGACAAAAACATACACGTCCGTCAAAGGTTGGGTAGTCGTCACCAGTATACAGGATAGTGCTCGTATCAGTATCCCGCGACTGACCGTAGAGCGGCGTTGAGGATACCCACATTAGATATCTTTTGAGGGACTGGTGTGGCCTTCCTATCCTTTGAGGACAGTGTATCAATCCAAAGGAGCCAAAGTGAGGGTTGCCTCACCTTGGGTGGGTACGACAAATGCCTCAGCTCTGTGAGCCTTGGTGAGTGCTCTGGGAGCACTCACGGAAACACTCGCGGAAGCACTCGTGGAAGCACTCGCGAAAGTACTCGCGGAAGCACTCGTGGGAGCCCTCGCGGGAGCGTTCACGGGAGCGTTCGCGGGAGCGTTCGCGGGAGCTTTAGCGGGAGCATTCGCGGGAGCATTCGCGGGAGCATTCACGGTGCCGTGGGAGCATTCGCCATGCTGTGAGAACATTCGTCGTGCCGTGAGAACATTTGTCATGCCGTGAGAGCATTCGTCGTGCCGTGAGAGCATTCGTCGTGCCGTGAGAGCATTCAAGAAAACTGTGAGAGCATTGGCAAGTGCTCGTGTGTACTACTGACTTAATCAAAAGAAGCAAAAGTTCCTAGGTGCTGTGGGCGGAGTCACTCCATCCCAGCATCTCCGGAGGGGGAGGGAATCTCATGGCGGCCCAGGCGACCAGAGCATCGGCGAGTGCCCTCCGGACGTGAGCCATATCTCCTGGTGGTACCAGAGAGTGGGACGGTCCTGCGGCGGAGCCTGGCGCGAAGGTTGTACTCTGGCGGTGCCGGACGCGCTGGGCGCTCGTGGCGCAGAATGCCCACCAGGATGTAGGGGCTGCGCCCTGGGTAATAGGCGAGCTTGCTGATGCTGTTCGGCCAATGGAAGTCCAAATCACTGATTCGGAAGAGGTCGAAGATTGGTTGAAGAATAGCGTTGGCAGGCCTAGGAGAATACTGGCGGTGCTCTACAGAGCAGGCGCGGGTGCTAATTTGGGTGGCGCTGAATCACGCCCGCTGAACCGGGCATTCCCTCATATCGAAGAAGACGATTATACCATGATCGATATTCCTGCAGAGGACTCTGATTACGAGGAGGGAAGCCACCACATCAATGCTAAAGGACTGAGGGTATATTTACCCAGAACTGATGCCAGTAATCAAAGGCTAATCCAGACTCTTGTTAGACGTCGAGATAGACAGCAGGATGCTATCAACGACTCAGACCCCAAATACCTGAGGAAGTATCCTTTGGGTGTTGGGGTTCCTGACCCGAACTTTGTACAGGGAGTAATCTGGATGCCTGCCAGGATAGCAGCCAAGAGAGCTGCTGACGCACTCGCGGCTGCTGGTGGTGGAGGCGGTGGTAGTGGAGGAGGCGGCGGTGGTGGTGGAGGCGGTGGCGGTGGTGGTGGTAATCCTCCTCCGGGCGGACCTCCGGGCGGTGGTAATCCTCCTCCGGGCAGACCTCCGGGCGGTGGTGGTGGTGGTGGTGGTGATGGTGCTGGTAGTGGCGGCGGTGGTGGTGATGGCGGGCATCATTAGTTTTCTTTGATATAATCTCGCGTCTGTCTTTCTGATCAACGAATGCTTACCTCTGGATAGGGGTGTGTATTGTTTTCTGAGCACTTGCAAGTGCTATTGGCATCACTACTCTTCTTTGGTATAATCTCTCGTCTCTCTTTCTGCTCAACGATTGCTTACCTTTGAATAGCGGTATGTCTTGTTTTCTTAGCACTGGCCAGTGCTCCTGGGATTTGGTTCGGTGCTATTTGATGTCTAGATCTCTTTATATGAATAGATGGGTTTCATCGTTTTATATTTTCTTATATTAGATTAGATTAGATTTGATTAGATTTGATTACGTTCTTCCATTTCTTCTTAATTGAATTGCAATCGGCTCAAACTTCTACATTGCTCTCAGAGCACTCGTTATCGCTTTAGAAAGTGCAGTAAAACGAGTGATTAGAAATGACTCGGATGCGGGTGAGCGGACCGGGATGCGGTGGAGCGGATCGATACCATAGGAGGTTAGTGGTGAAAATTCTTCTAGCTTGGCGACGAAAACTCTGTTGCCAAGCGTTGATTTCTAATCAAAACACGCAGAAGAATGCTCCTAGAGCACATTGGATACTCCTGCAAGCAAGCAGAATGCCTCTCAACAAGCGATCCGCAGGTTCTACACCTCTTTCCACAAAGCGACTACGACTCCCAGTACCACCCGAAGAGCTTGATGATTCACAGACTGACGGGTCTGAAATATCATTCCGAGCATTGACCGCACTGTCAACTAACAGTCGGAGTAGTCAATCGACCAGAACTCGGAGCAGTCAGTCGACCACTGCCTCAATAGCGCGTAAAGGGCTTTTCCGTTCTACCGACACATTGACTGGGACAAGCAGCCCTAGAAGGGTAGAATTCCATCTCCCCGATGGCAATACTGGCAGCGTTGAAGTGCAAGAGGTGGAGGAAACCGCCGATACCAGCCACTCAGAGTACGAGGACTCCCCAGAGAACGCCCAGGAGAGCTCTGAAGAGAATCTGGACGACGTGGAACAAGAATCCCAAGCTTCCACCCAGCAGAGATCCCCGGGTACGGGGAAGAGGCCTCGTACAGTACAGCCGACTACTGCCAGAGCACTGGACAATGCTCGGAGGAGACCAACCGGAGCGGTAGCGGAGGTTATTGCTTCCTCTGACGTGTCGGTGGATGTGGTACAGGTTCGACTCCATCCCACCCATTAATGTTAAGGTCAAGACGCTAACGTTTCAGAGGGGAAAATGTCTGGGTGCAAAGGTAGTACGGAGAGCAGCTCCCACCTCGGCAGCCAGACAGAATGCATCCCAGTGGGCACCCACCGTATCCCACAGACCCACTCCGGTAACCAGCCAGGAGGCATCTCAGGGAGCATTCCCGGCATCTCAGAGAGCACCTCCGATATCCTCACAGTCCATGCCTTCTTCTGTACCTGTTTATTCGCGCGATATTGACTATGGCTCTTCTACACGGCATATCGATCTTTCCTCGATGCGTTCGAGGTACGGCGATTCCTCACCCATTTACCATCCTTATCGTTCCTCCCCGCCTCTTGAGGGCATTGGCGAGAGCTCTATGAGCAGTCCACGGATTCCCTCAAGCCCTCAGGTATATTTACCAGAAGCACAACCAAGAGTCTACGATATTGCACAGCTTTCGTCGTCAATTAGGGAAGGAAATGCTCCTATAGTAGAAAGCGAGGTTAGTAGTATTCCCGATAGCACTGACAACCGCTTTGAGAGCATAGTTAACATTCATGCGAGCAACCTATCTCAGAGATCCCTATTACCTAGCTCGAGGAGTGTAAACGTGCTCTCAATGCAGGCTCAGAGGATTGAGAAGGAGTGTAGCGTGTTAATCGGGAAGCATACTCTTCTACATGAGCCTTTTCCACCTGCAGCGAGGCTTTCGGTCCTGGGAGTAAACATGTGGGCAGCTGCCAGTCGGAGGGTGGGATGTACGGTAGATCTCGACGAGGTTGTTATCAAACAGGTGAATGCTCTTGAAACGTTGACCAGTGCTCTGGAGTCATAATTGACAACGATAGGTAAGAAGTCTACACTCCCGAGTTCGTTTGCACTTGATGCACGAGGTTAAAGGGCACCTGGCGGATTCGACCATCTATGGGCTTGGAAAGCTCTCTAGTCCTGAGGCGAAGGCTGCTCAAGTAGAGTATCTTTTGAAGAATGATCGCTTCTTGAGTCCTGCGCAGCATTATGAGGTATGATCAATTCTTAGAGAGCATCCGGGGGTGCTAATAGAGCACTCGGGTGTTAATGCTCGGAGAGCACCCGGACACCCGGAATGCTTGGAGAGCACTCGCGAATGCTGCTAACAGATACTAGACCTACCGTCTATGGTTTCTTGCACCAGAAATTATCGACATATTGTACTATAAATACTTTGATGGGGTCAGGATGCGAGGGGTGAAAGACCCCGAGTTCCTTGAACGGATTACCCCTACCTTTATTTGCCTGATATTGACTGCTATTTGGCATGGGATTCGGGCATGGTCAGCTGGAACATACGTGAAGCCTGACCATTTCCAGTCACAGAATGAGAGTGTTGTTAGTAAGCATCCCCGATCCTCTCACATCCCCTTACAGCTATAGCGAGTGCTTTGAGAGCAGTGACGGGCGCTCCCAAGGCTATAGTGTATCTCTACGCTGACATTGAATACGAGTAGAAACGTTCAACAGGATGAGCAATACATGGAAGGGGAGGAGTAGGCAGAACCAGGAGGTAACGTTTGAGGTGATCAAGGATAACCTCCGGGAAAAGGTGTGCTATAAGGATGGATGCTACAATGGTGAGGTGCTTTTCTAAATACGGAGGCTAACCTTGATAGATACGAGAGAAGAAGGGCATCACTATCGAGGTGATACCCGAAGAAGGATTCAGCGAGGACGATGAAGCGTTAGCGGCAGATCTTACAGCATTCCGGAATGCTCGAAGAGCGCACCCGAGTGCTCCAGGGGATATCTCTGGTTCCGACAACGGTAACGGCCAGGAAGAGGTGGTTCACGCTCAACTTCGGGGCATTGAAGCGGAAGATGAAGGCGAGGGGAGGGATGAAGAGGAGGATCGCGAGGAAGGCGAGGAGGAAGATGATCTATAGCGCACCGGCGAGTGCTTTGGAGAGCAGCGGCGAGTGCTTTGGGGAGATACCTATATACCTATATTATATCCGATTAGCGATTTCAAGACCTTTGTAGTGTTAGTATTTAGTAATAGAATTACGGTTCTGGATGCTCTGCAAACCAGTGCCTACTAAAGCAAACAGTAATATGCCTGATAAAAACAGGGCGCTGAAAGGTAAAATGCGGTGCGTCGGGCGTCGCGGGAGCAGTCGGGAGTGCTCCAGAAACATTAGCGATATGCACAGGAGTCGTCAGAGAGCTCTAGGAGCGCCCAGGAGATAGGTAGTAGTCTCAGGCGAGAGAGCATTCCGTCGCGTGAACGTCAGGCGAGAGAGCATTCCATCGGGAGAGAATCACGCAAGAGAGCCTTTAGTCGGGATAGCGTCAGGCGAGAGAGCATTCTGTCGGGATAGCGTCAGGAGTAAAAGCATTCCGTCGCGAGAGCGTCCGGGAAGGAGGACACGTCCTAGATAGCGTCAGGCGCGAGCTCACCCCGTCAGGGTGAGCGTATTGCTCTCGGGACGCACTAGCTGCAGTAGTGCATGCCTGGGGGCGCAGGATAAACTGGTGCTCGCCAGGGCGGAATGCTATTCGCCAGGAGGCACCAGGAACGTTCCTTGCTTCTCTGGAGAGGCAGTTTGTTTACCGGGCGTCCAGGACGCCTGGAGCGTCCAGAGCGTCTGGCGGAGGTTACGGGTTTGCTGTTGTCCTTACCTGTAGACTAATGCCGGGGAATACCGGAATGGAGCCAGTGCACCTCTTTGCCAAAAGACATCGTTGCGACAGGTTCAGATGCAAATTCGTCTTTTGGTGTCTAACACTATCTAATGCCGTCTGATGTAATCTGCATGCTGGTATGTTTGGCCCAGTTAATGGGTTTCGCTAGTAGCATTTGCGAAGAGTATGAGATCACTCAGCAAAAGGTACATTGACTAGGACATGGTTTCCACGTAATTGACTTATAACTGTCTATCTGTCTACTAGTACCTAATTGTACGTAAATGTCTGCTAGTTCCCTACCTACTTCCGCACCGCCGAACTCCGAATGCCAGTGCTGTCTACCTGCCTATCCCGCACCCACCTGCTTATTCCCGCAGCTACCTGCCCACCCCCGTGCCTGCCTACTGACCTGCCTACCTCCGCACCTGCCGGCTTATCTACCTACCTATTAGGAGCTTAATTGATGTTGATTTCATGCGCCATCAGTCGTCGATTTGAGCGTATATTTGAGCATAAATTTGATGCTGATTTAGGTGTCGACTTGGGGTAATTAGTCGATATTTTGGCGTTGTTTTGGGCGTCGATTTGTTGCTGATTTCATGTCATTTAGCAGCCTGTAGCAGTTTCTGTAGAGGTATCAAAATGCAGAGGTAGGTAAATACGTATCCAGACATCGCTGCTGGTAGGAGGTAGGCATCCCTGCTGGTAGGATGTAGGAATCGCTGCTGGTAGGAGGTAGGTATTGAGGTTGATATCGAGAGGAATGTAGGCAGATAGGGAGGAAGAAAGCAGGTAGGAAGCTAGACTGGTAGGTAAGTAGGTGGAGATCCTCGAAATGTCAAATCTGACATCATTCACTATCAAAGTCAAGGCTAGCGCTAGCACTTGGGTAGATTCTCCACGGTGGATCACGTTCGAGTTTTGACAGTCATTGGACTTCAAGAGGTAAGGTATCATATTTGGGGCGCCTACTACGCATTGGAAGCCGAAAAGTCATATTTCGGATGCCTAATACGCGTTAAAAGACAATCTATCAGATTTTGTATGCTTACTAGGCGCCAAAAAATGACTTGTTATGTTTTGTATGCTTACTAGGTGGAAAAAAATGACTTGTCATATTTTGGTGGTAGCGGGACGAACTTTTGTGAACAATAGATGCAGTTTTGGATGCGGAATATGAATTTGGACATCTGGGCGTTCGGATTCATCCTGGGGAAACCCATTTCTTGCTGATTTGACAAATCCAAAGTACCTCATACCCTTCCGAACAACAAATCTTCTTGGAATCTAATTTAGATTTTCCTGACAAACTGAACTTTTTGTAACCCAGTATTTTAAACAATCAATATATGAGACGAGGCAAGACCTCTCGTCATGCCCCCCTTTGGGTTTCTCCCACCATCACCAATAGTTCAGAAACCCTGGACTCATTTATTAATGGACTTTGGAATATGCGTATCAGAAAGCAAAAGGAAAAATATTTTTCAGTAATAACAACTGAAAATACTGTTCTAAAAGCAATTGACAGTGAAGCAAACTTGAACGATTAACCTGAATGGGTTCTGATTCAGGAATTATCAGATAATAGAAAGATAAGCATAGAAAAGTATCAGGTAGTGTGGGAGGTACTTGGTGCTACCATAGTACTAGTATAAGACTATTGTGGTAGCATGTTTACCATTGCGTGTCTCACCTAGAATAAAATAATAGATGAGCTTATGGCTGCAGGCAATTTATTTAGGAAAGTGGGGATAAGACAATAGTATGGTACAGCTCAATGACTGGCAATTGCAAGGTTCATGATTATGTATTGGAATTAGAAAAGAGGATGGGACTATTTAGAGGCGGTTTTCTGTCTCCGTTATCTTCAGGTCGTTCTATCATTTTATTATCATGGTATCAGTTAGTATCAAAGAATGAGCCTGAGTATAGATTTGAACATTTATAGATAGTACAGGATTCTCCTTCAGCTTAAGGATGTTATCAATCACTAAGGCAAGAAAATCAAGTCTACAAAATTCCAAGTTTAAATTTTATAAAATTACAAATTAGTATTGGCCAACTTCCCCAAACAAGATGCTATATTGGTTTTCATCGATCGACTAGTCAAAATGAAATACTACATTGCCCGTAATACTACAACCGAATGCAAAAACTCGGACCACCTATACATCGATCACATTTAGAAACTCTGTAGTCTCTCTACTATTATTTTCTCTGATCGAAATATTCAGTTTACCCTAATATTCTGAAAGTACCTTTGCTAGTGCTTGAAGATAATCGCTATAATGTAATCTATAGTTTACCCTGAAACTGTTGGACAAACGGAATGAGCCAAAACAGACAGGTATAGTTCTGGGTCATAAATTATTGTATGGGGCGGTGTAGCAACGGGTTTCGACACCTCAAACCCCATCATGACTACCCACCCAGCAACCACAATTGATCCTTTGGAGAGCTGGATTTTTGTATAATTGTTAAATAGTAGCTAAATAAAATAATTAGACATTTAATATTTTGTATACCAACCCCTTGCCTTTCTAACACCTCTATTCTCCTAGGCATGCTCTCAACTAGCTACCAAATCTCTAGAGAATAAATCATCAGGTAACAGTTCCCAGTATTGAATTAGACCTTCCTCCACGAGGGGCTTCAATACTTAAGGTAATCTAGTATCATATCCCAAATAGGGGTAGTGTTGATGGTAAAGCTTCTTGAGATGTACTCAAACATGTTCAATGCGATTTAAGTCAGGGGAATAAGCAAGCTAGTCCTCCAGAACATCTACCCCACATTCCTCCAACCGCTGAGTTATAAAGGTTGTGGTGTATACCTTTCCAAACCTCATAGTTATAAGACCACGGAGTATACTGTCTCTGGGCGCCATCGGTGATTGTGGAAAAAACTTGTGGTCAGGCATTGCAGTCAGGCGTTGCGGCATTGCGACCTCACGCCGTATGATCATTTACAACATGGCGCTGTACCAATACTTCCGCAGTTACGTTTCCATCCAACAGGATGACTGAGTAGACTGCTAACCTATTATTCAATTCACCGTCAATCACACCATCCGAGTCTCTGAACCCATTCAGGTATCCCTGTACTTGATTAACTGTAGTTACAATCCCTTTTTCAATGAGAATCTTACACTCCTACCCTTTATGAACCAGAAATAAAATACTAATACTTTCATCAAATGGATGACTGAGAAAGAATTACTCTTTTGAGGAATTCACTTCGTTTCAATATACACGTTATCAAAAGCCATGTTTTGTCTGCTGTTCATAATAACTGTCTTCTTTCTTATCGCTATTATTATGGTTCTTGCTACCATCGCCGTCCCCTACAGGTCCCTTGGCATCCTCGATACATTCTCTGTCGCTTATGCCCTTGCTGACCTTGCTGTTCTCCCTGTCTTCATATGAGCCCATTTGATGTCCCTCAGCCACATACCCTATATCTCGTCCATGATTTTTTACACTACTATTATGTTCCGACCACCCCCCCTACGCTTACCAACTGAGAATTTCCAGAAACCTTTTAACAAGTAATAGATCCGTACCACTTTTGAATTCCAGTATATTGCGCAGTTAAAAATGTTGCTACGGTATGAATGTCAGCGATAGCCAGTTTGAATTTAGTTTGTGAAAAAAAGTGTCAACATTCGAAATCGGATTTCTATTACGTTCTTGAAAATTTTCTGGGTATCAACCAAATATATTAGTCATCTGGATTTTATGTGTTTATAGTGGAAGCTTCGCCCTCACTTCTTGAACTCCTCTTACTTTATTCTTCAAGGAAAGTTTTTATTCCTTCTTATATTTCTGGAACGATACTATTATTTTTCTCGGTTACATGATCCTAGTTCTGTTTTCCCCTTGATATGACATAATACCAAAGGGATTCTCAATAAATATTTGTACAAACAAGTTCCCAAAGTGAAGCCACTCCCATGTTCCGCCTGCCCCAAAAGTTACCCTGTTCCTATTCACGTCCATCCTGCCCTCGATCAATGTTGATCTAAACATATCTCGAGTCATAACCGTCCTGAAACTGCCTCGTTAGACAAAATTTAATTGGGTATTAATTGTCTAACTATGAATTATTCGTTTAGGATCTTTGTATACGTAACTCAATGTGTCAAGAATAAGAGTAAGTGAGCACTAAATAGGGAAGGATATCATTGAGAAGCAGAAAATATGGAACTTAAGGAAAGAGATAGTGACGAGGAAGGCACAGATTGTTCCTTGCTAGTTTTTCTTTGTTGGGATACTGGTAGATAGAGTGGCATTCTGGAGCAGTGCGATATTGCTATAACTTTAGGGTTGCATGCGATTAATGAATTAAAAGAAAAAAGAAACAAAAAGAGCTCAGTACTGGGAAACTCACAACACTCAGATGACCTGGGCTACCGAGTGATAGTCAATGATCCTCCTCTACCACTCAATATTGCAATAATAGCAGACGAACCAACCCTGACCAAAGATATTAGTTATCAAAGCCCGGTTTAGATAGAATTAGGGCTGAACGTTAGAATTTATGTAAATACTTGGCAAAGGGTATTCAAGTGGTGCGTTGTTACATCTTAGCACCCCCGAAAAGGCGGTAGCCACAGCAACTCCTGAAGACAGAAACATCTCCCGGACCGAAATCCTTATAACTATTCTATTTTTCCAAGGTGTGTAGTTCTTTAGTTCTATTCTGTTAACGATTTCCATCGGGCGCCGTTTACCCCATTGCTATATCGCAAGAGGTAATCCTCTACCCCCGACTACGCACCAGTCACGGAATGTCTTATTCAATCTATGAACCTGCTTTACGTATTTCTCCTACTTCCTACCCCAGTACTCGCAGTACACGATTCCAAACAGCCCCCGAAACTAAGCAGGAAGCCGCCACCGAGAACAACTGATCATCCCGCTGGACTAGCCCCTCCTCTCTTGTCTTCCTCCTGCCTCCACCTCAACCACACCCACCCCCCTACCAAAAACACTTCCGCTATGCCACTACTACTCTACATAAACCGCTTTAGCCATTCTCGCAATACTCCTCTGTAGAAGGCGAACAGCAGCACATATCCCCCGCCGTCCTCGGTATGCGGGGAAGAGTCTTTCATTGTAAAATCTCATCTAGATACCATGCTGCCCTTCGTCTCTCTCAATCTAAAAAACCCGTCATCAATCATTCCGGCGGGGGCGGGTGCCTTGCAAGAGCCGAAGGGGAATACGACACTGGCGGGGGGGGTACGGGTAAGTTAGAACTGAAGTAACTAGGAATATACAATGTGCGGTGTGTGATAGATAATAGTATTAAATGAAAATTAGAAAATCTCTAAAGTGAGGGCAAAAGGTTCGCAAAGTAAATATAAAGCCAGAGAGGAGGTCAAGAGACCAGGGTTGGGGTTGTCCAGCTAGCCCCATGACAGCCCCAGAACCCACCCATGCGCAAGCTTCCTCACACTTACCAATGTGTCGTATCTACGCCCGGTCCGATTCCTGTGCCAAGTGCTCGTCTACCCTTCTCCGCGTCAGGGATACGGAAATTGGTACTAACGCTATTGGTCCTGCCACAGAGAGTCTTCGTCGGAGATATCTAGAGATGGGGTTTGTGGAAGGGAGAGCGGACGTGGAGACTAGATAACGGAGTCTGTAGACCCGTCACCATGTCGGGGTCAGATGGGAGCGAATGGGGGTGTTACTTCTGGTGTCGTCATCTTGGTCGGGACCAGCGGGGACTCCTGAGAGGGGAAACAACAGGTCGGGAGATGCGATGGGTAAGAATCGTGACCCATTTAGACTGGTTTGCAGGATTGCTGTTGGTAAGGAAAAGAAAGTTCAATAGAGATGAGAGGGTTGCAATTGTTGGAAGTGCAGATGTTGATGCCTTGACCTAATTAACAACCGATCGCGTGAATTGATGGTTTTTTAAATACGGCAATGCATTGAAGAGAGAAATCGGCCAATAATCGGGCGCAGATGTGAATGTAGGGCTACATCTGTGGAGACAGGGTGGTGACAACTGGGATTAAGGGGCGGCTCTGCAGATGGCAATCATCCCAGGGACCTACACAGACTCAACAAACTCCCTTTACCTTTCGTGAAAGTTGATTTTGCGTGCACCCGTACCTGTGGACAAAGTTCTGGATACTCCAACTCACTCTACCTAACCCTTATACTCCCAAGCTAGACGTTATTTTTGAGCTAGTGTAGTCCGTCTCCCTGTCCTCAGTTATTCGATTAGGTGAATACAAATGTGTGGAAACCACTTCAACAGTATCTTCCTAGAATAGAATGGGGATAAAATGGGCCAAGAATGGTAAGCTGTCTTCTCATTGGGTTCAGAGTGGATGGACCTCCTCATCGCGAACACCGAGTTGAGTCCCTCGAATATATCTAAACTTCCTATACGCACATCTACCATAATAATGCCAATGCATCACTGTTCTCATTGGTCAACCAAACCATTGACCTCCACAACCCAGGAATATTGAAGCATAAAATATTTGCGAAGCTACTCATAGCATCAAGACGTGAAGTAAGCAACAAATTCGATAAAAATGCGCATCAATACATATAAGCAATTTCTGTCGATAAAATCCTTCACAATATACTCTTCATTCTACGGCCTCCATAGCCAGATAAACACCTCCGACCGTAAACACCCTCCCGCCCTCTGGCTTTGCAGTAACAATCCACTGCATATCTTCCTTCCCCGCATTACCCCCTACCATCACCCCTATCTCAGCCTCCACATCACACTCGATTTTCGCTACACCAAGCAGCACCATCGGCTCCTCCGCAAACTGCCCAGGCCACCTCACTACCCCAAATTTCTCCCCCATAGCAATCTTCCACCCGCCTTTCTCTGCCGCCTTGAACTCCCCTGTTATCACACCCTCCTTCAAATATGCAACCCAACTCGCCCCAGCACTAACCAAATATGAATCCGCCCAACTCTCAATATGCAAGTCAAATCCCTCTTTCGTAATCGAAGTCGCAAACGTCTTCAACCTCCACCTCCGGTCTAGGCTCATTTGCGCAGCAGTCAACCACACCACTACTGTTGGCTCCGCCGTGAACGGGGCACTGAATTTAACACGTTTAATGCTGTGGGTTGGTGGCGGGTTATTCCGATGATCTCGCTGGACGGTATGCGTGCCAGACCTGAAGGCTAAGTCGTCGGGGGCGATGTCGATCCAGCGACTTCCGTTGTGAAAGAGAGAGTGCGGATTAGTTGAGTCGGTGAGTGTAATGGTGGTGGTGATAAGGGAGGCGGGGTTGAACGTGAACTTAAGTGCTGTAGTTGGTGGGAGTGGGCGTTCAGCGCTGTTGGGATCTGTTGGAAGGATGTTAATTTAGGGCGGTGAGAGGTGGGGGAGGTGGAGGGGCAATACCGAGCAGGGTAATGCGCTGGCGCAGTGCAACTACCTCTGCTTGGCAGTCGCGGAGTATCTTTTCGAGGGCTCGATAACGTTCCTCGCTCCGCTCGAGGGCTTCTGTGGTAGCAGCGTCTTGGGACAACCCTTCTTTTAATTTTGTATTTTCCTCAGTAAGATTTTTGTTGGCTTCTTCAAGGGGTTTAACCCCCGCTTTGGTTCTCCCAAGCTCTCCTTCCAGCTCTTTTGTCAATTCCTCAAGCTCTTGATGCCTTATGGTGTTGTTCTACATCGTATTGCGCCGTCAGTGTCTTAATATGCACGCCGGTTTCGTTGGCAATCCCCTGAATGTCTCTTTTAGCTCTGTACAAGTCGTTCCTCTTACCTGGATTTGAAGTTCAAGAAGTCCTTTGTCCGCCTTCAGCCGTGCTATGCTGGTATTATACTCCGAAATCATATCATGGTTTTCCATAACACTGTTCTTGAGCCTCTGATTTTCGGTCTGGAGCTCATTCAAACGAGGTCCAAGAGTCTCGATCTGTTTCTTAGCCTCCTTGAACTCTTCGGATAGTTTCTTATATTCTGGATCAAGTTCGTTATATGGTAGCTTGTGCCCTAGATTAACCCCTTCCTGTTGTGAATAATCCAGAACCGCTGCCAAAAGCTCGTAAGACATTTTCTTCATGATCTCATCTATTTGTTCCTTAAAATCCTCTCCCACCTGTTGTATCTGCTCATTCTCGAACAACATCCTCCCAACTTCCGATAATGCAGCCTGGAGAATCCTGGGATGGACTCGATCGGGATTGGCAAATAGTTGCCTCTCTATCTTTTTGTACATTTGTTGGTTTTTTTTGATAGCTTCGCCGAGCTCGAGGAATCGTTGATGTAGGGCAACACGTATATCGTTGGCCGCGTTGACGGTGCGTAGGGATCTTTCCTCCCCAAACTTATACCGGTCAGTCTTGAGCAAAATGGCGGCGAGGATAATTCATACGTCTACCCCTATCTCTAAACTTGGGATAAGTATTACGGCGTAACCCATTAGCAGTAAATTGTGAAAAGGCAGGGGGAGTGTAGAGGGAGTGAGGCAGCAAACCTTCAAGAGAACCCAAGTCCCGCCTCGGGAGGGTTAGGGATGAATCGTCAAAGTGAAGGGGCTGATACGAGGGCGAGAATTTATCCAGATCATTGTTCAAATCCGCACCAAGGGATAATTCAAATAAAGTGCTGAACGTAGACAGAACCTGTAACGAATTTTCCTCGACGAAGGGACTATCCATCTGTATGCTCCTCGCGGGGCTTCCGGGCGCTTGTGTCATCGCTACGTCCTCGCTCACCTCTATTTCGTACGGAGGAAGAACATTGGTTCTAGTCAAGTCTAGCACCTTCTTCTTGGAGATCAACGCCATAGATGGATAATGTTTGGGAGATGTTCTAAGATGATGCGGGGCTGGGTGTAGTAGAGAATGTGAGCGATGTATTTATAAAGAATTACCCAGCTCCCCAATGACAGAAACAGCTTTAAAGAGATGAAAAATGCAAGAATACTATATATACATATGTTTAGATGCAAGTGCAAGTTATAGCCAGCAACGGTCATCAACAGCTGAAAAGCAGGTTTCGACCCAGGGGGGGCGGGGGGGTGGGGGGTGGGGGTGGGGGTGGGGGGGAGGCTGAGGGGGGTTGGGCAATTGGTGCCTTGTTTCTTACCACGAGGGCTTGCGAGAAGTCTATCCCTAGTAACACTTGCGAGGGAATGCTGTCTTGAAAGGCCGAGGGGTGTGCGGGTTGACATGTGCGACGAGTGATATCCTATGATGAATTGCCGTCTCCGTTCATTCTCACAAGCCAGGCAACTTCATCATGACAAGTATAGTCGATCCAAAAACCTAAACTTCACTTAGGTGATAAAATGAAATTGATGACTGCCAGCAATACTAGACAACATGCTACCTCTAGTGTCACATAGAGTTCCATAAAAACCAACGACTAGCTAGCTACATGCCTAGTATCCCAAAGACGGATGACCCCTCACCCCCGGGACAAAGCTCACCTCACCCAGTTCCAGCACCATGCACTCAATGGTTCTCAACCTTGCCTCCGAGCGGCCACCCGCGGTCTCACATGGGGGCACACACCAATATTCTATGCGATACTACTAGGGTCCCGTGAAATATACAAGGGTAAGATACTGGGAGTTATAAACCGATTATAAACTCATGTCCAGTTGAGAGGGAGTAAGATACTGTGGCAGGGTTAGGGTTATTCAAGCAATAACATAGGAAGAGGGCGAGAAACACAAGTCCGTTCCCACTGGCACATTTGCAGACAAGGGCATATACAACTTTCTAGTGGACTGTTGAAGAGACACCCGCATTTTTTGGCTTATGTCATCCGGAGTATCATGCAGTTATAAACACCAGATCCAACAGCTCGAGTATTTTGCCCTGTTTTAAACACGTTCTCGAGTATCTCACGGGACCCTTGATACTACATACAAATAAACGCCCCCAGGCGATTTTCCCCGCCTTCGGTCTCAGCTGTAAATATTCAAAGATCCCGACGGAGGCGCAGAGGCCGCCAATCAGAGCTTCTTCCGTTGAAGCCACTATTCCCAAACAGGACTGATGCATGCCCCCACGTAGAGCATGGATCCTCTGAGCACGGGAGAGCAGCAGTTGTCTAGGATTCAGCTCTTTTCGTGGGTTCAACGCGGGCAGTAGCTGGCTGGGTGGTTGATCATTACATATTCACGAGTGACCGACAGTGATCAGCATGCAGAAGCTGAAATCTCACTCTCCCCGCCAACACCTTCAGGTCCAGTCTTAGACGGACCAAGGAGGAATCCACAAGCCTGCAGCGGATTGTAGACTAGGGCAGACCAAAATTTCGACCATAGCCGACTATGGACTGATGATGATGTAATTTATTTCAGGTTTGGTTTGCTCAGGTCGTTTAACCAAGATTATGATCTTTGTTGCGTTCCATTCTGAGAATAACTAAACTGCTTTTGGTTCTTATGCAGTCCACGGTCCATCAGTCCGTCCAACTTTTGGACGGACTGTCTTGGCCGCACGGCCACAGTCGACCGCAGTCTTACAGACCAAACAGTCCGTCCTACCTTTCCACTTGGCGCAGTCAACTACAGTTGATTGCAGTCGGACTGGGAGTACTGGTGACTCCCTAAACCGCTGAGATGTGAACTGGCGGGGTTTTAATCGGTGAGGGCTTGGCATAGCTTGGCAACCGAGACTACACTAGAAAGGCATGTTTCATTGGTCCCTGTAGGGGTAGTAAGGCGAGTGCAAACGGAGAGCAAAAGGACCAAGAGCAGTGATTAGTGTAATGAGTACTAGTATGATTGTGGGGTATGCCAAGAAAGACACGAGATCACATGTGGTGAACGTGGTTTGTATTTAGAGTAGATGAAGAGGAGCGAGGGGCATTCCTCTTAGGATAATCATCATTACAGTAATCAATAAAGTATCAAGTTGATTACATACATTCAGCATACTTCAGTCCCCCTCCTTTTCCAGTATTCAGACACTACACCAAGGGTACAAAACAAGGGACTGGGGTACGAGTACCTTCTGAAATCAAACTACAACTTAGGAAATTCTTCCCTGGTACATTTGGACGTACATAAGTACCCGCTTAATACTCTCTAATTTTTCATACTATCACTGTAAAACATATATAGTCTCCTCCCACACAAAAGAGATTCATCAACTGCGATTCACGATTCCCAGCCTGTTTTTACTCCAACCTGTGCGCGAACAAGATCATGTTAAGCCTAGGCCCGCGGAAGAAGAAGAAAAAAAAAGAGGTAAAAAGACTCGGGGGTGCTCACTGCGTAATCCACCAATGGGTTTTTGGGCTTCTTTATTCCGATATATCTGTTGTATGGAACTTCATCTATCCCCATCCTTTTGATAAGACTTCGGCAGTTTACACATGGCTCTGCAAAGGCCTTCTTTGACTTCGCATTTAATGCGCCCCCGTTTTTGATATTTTTGATGATATCCGTCAAGCCAACTCCTCTAATGGCAAGCCCTTCGTGATTGCTACTATCCGTAAGATATGGCTCACTAATTTGCTACCGGAAGCCGTAGTTAGCCTTATGTTCCAGCATGATAGTTAGGGCGCACGCTGTGGACAACCTGAGTATGTGAAGCACGGGATATGTTTCAGCACAGTGCCCATATAGCTGGCCACCGTAAGACTCCGCTCTCTGGTTCACCACCAACAGAAGGTCATCAGGATTCAAGGCAGCAAAAATCACCTCTTCCATACTGGCGGCAACGACTGGTTCTAGCTCTATAGCTAGATCTAGATTGGGGGGTAGATCTTGGCTCGGGCTTGTATTGTTAAGCACTGATTCTGTATGTGGATCTGAAAGCGGCTCCGGTCCGCTGATAATCACTGAGACAATTCTTTTTCTCCATTCATCAAATTCTCCAAGATCCAGATTAGCTCTTTTTTTTAACACTATTGGGCGGGTTCCGTTACACTCCCCAACTAATAACCGGAGAAGCTGCAGGTAAAGCCAGCCAAGGTACAACAATTTCTCGTCTTTCGGCACCGCCGGTAGTGCGTTAGGGTCAATGCCGAACCGTTTTGTGGGGTATATTTCGATCATGTACTTGACCAACTCGACTTCAAGTATTGGTGGCATCGGCGGCAACGATATGCCTGCTTCAGTATAAGCTCGAAGGAGCAAGCCGAAGCGGAATGCTTGAATAACATTCTTGGCCGTAAGCCTCTCTTCCTCATCCGGTATACCCAAAGTAGGTATTGTTGCTCCAACGAAGTAGGTATACGGTTGCTTCCGAAAGATCACTGCCGTCATCCCGAGTTTCATGTCACCGGCCGCGGCTTCTACAAGAGTTTTCAGGATCTGACAATACAAAAGCAACACTGGAATAAGCTTTTGCTCCATGTCTACTGTCGCCCCTTTTAATTCTGGCAATGCTGAAAATAGGTAACCCAGGGCGCTACCAGCATCCAGTACCTCCGTCGCAGGATCCAAGAAAACTGCATCCGCAGGTGTCGGAACTCCGAGCTGTCTTTGAAAAAAAACAGTGTATAAAATTAGCAGGTGAATTATAAAATATAGATTTCCATGCTAGGGGGGGTTTACTCTGTAGCCGTAGGAAAAAATTTAGCCAAATCATAGCTAGGACCTGCTGGAAGGCCAACAAGGCCCGGTTGGTTTATGATTCGCCGAACGAGATCGATAGTCTAGTTTTTATGATTATTTAGTACGGTAATAAATCATCCCGCAGAGTCGCGTAGGTAGGAGGAGGGAGTTTGTATTGTCTCGTTTACGGACGAAACAAGGTGCTGCCTTCATACCTCAGCCGCTGTAGATTCGAAGATCTCCGCGGGTGGAGGGTTACCTCCGAAAAGGTCAGGAAAAGGCATTGGTATAGTTCCTGTGGAGACTGTTGCCCGAAATGTGGGCAGTGTTTGTACTTGTAAGATAGCGAAGTGCAAACCCTAACCCACGCCACAAAAGATAGAATATTCTTACCCCTAATCAAATGCTACAAGTGAACCTCTTCTTGACCGGCTACCCCACTCAATTGTGTTCAGCGCAACTCAGCTCAAAAAAAAAAAATTCTTGCGATCTGCTAGCTATCGACTTGTCCGTCTAAGATGAATTAGGGTAGGAACCATAGAACCTTGGCAATATTGTTGGGCACGAGCCGAGCTGGCTCGAACACCTCAAGCTCTCCTTCTTACGACCGCAAGCCAGCTCGAACTAGTATTAGAAAGACTCGAGCTTTTTGGGCTGGCAAAATTGGAAAATATAACGAAGATAAACCTCTTGCGTTCGTCCCTAAAAGTGAAACTTATATCGAGATGACTATTTTTAGCTCTTTAATTGGAGCTCGAACATCCCAAGCCTTCGTTTGCACAATCCGAGCTAACCCGAGCTCTAACTCAAGCTCGTCTCGAACAGGCTCGTGCCCAACACTACTTGGCAACATGGCAGATGACCAACAAGATCCCCTGTTGGTGGAAAAGATAGCACTCGGACAAAGAATAAAGAACAGAAAGTCGAGCGCCTGGACAGAAAGCCCTGCGCCTCTTATTGGCTGAATCCTTGCAAGTCTTTGCCTAAAATAGTTAGAATTTCTGTCCAACCTGTCCAACTTTCTGTTCAACTGGCAAAGCTAAAACGCTGAGAAAATTCGTTGCGCTGCAGCAGGGGTATGAGTCAACCAGAGGCGGTATTTAGACGTCAATATGCAAGATTTAGCAGAGAAGTCCCCTGCTGCAGCGCAACAAATTTTCTCAAATACAGCGGTATATTTACTGCTGAGGTGATTCCAAAAGCACCTACCAGCGGGTGGCCATTCTACTCGCGTCTAGGATAAAGAACCAGAACATGCAAATGCCTAGTTTGTATGGCAGCGCCACTCCATACAAATAATGCCTGCTTTCTCACTTGCATGTTCTGGTTCTTTTTCCCTGACGCGAGCAGAAATAGACTCATGATTGGCGTTGTCGATCTTATTTCAAAATGCAAGAGAAATAGGCTCCATAGATCGGTGCCAAGCTTACAGTTGCGGTCACTTTGAGGTTGAAAGTAGACAGTGGCACGGGATACACAGTACCCATCTTCTGCATATTTTTGAGAACGCCATTCCCGCACAAAAGGTGCCCCGTGAAACATCTAACTTCAAACATTACTCATACCGTCAACTCCCACAAAGCCGCAGTCAACGGTTTACAGTTTTGGCCCACCCAGCGGCTGGCTATCATACCGAAACCTAGCCCTTCCTATCCGCCCAGTTCCCAAACACATCAACTATGTCACCACGAGATCCCGGAGGTGACATTATCCGGGTACGTAGCTTCCTAGACAGCTGAGCTTCTCATTCCCATCTACTTTACACCGGAATACTCTAAATTAATGCTCGGTGCAATCTCAAGCCCCTCCCACGCGAGGGCCCTATAGACAACACCTACGTCAACCTGGAAAACAAGGGCATACCGGTTCCCGACGGCTGGTCAAACGAACGGGAACACCTCAACGTGGGGTCCTACTTTCAGCCCGGTGAAGGCGTCTGTGCTATCATCGAAGGCCGCGGATACGGCCACCCCCGCCCCGTCATTACGGACAACGAAGGCAACTTCATTATCCAAAGCACGAAGGGAGAGGAGGAGGAGTTTTTTATCTGGAATGACATTTCGGGCATCTGTTTGCGGGCAAAGGGACGTGGTCTCAATCTTCCAAAGGTTGTGGACTGTCTAGGGCGCAGTCTCTTATCCTTAGATGTTGAGTGTGTAGGTAGTACTTGAGTACTCTCTCCTAGACTTTTACGGGGTTTCAATTATGCCACCCCAAGTACTTCTAATATAATTTACCGCTTTTATGATACGATACACCTCATTGTTTCTCGGCTTTTTGCCTGTAAGATGGGTGGGAGCATCAACAATAGAACTTAGCTCATCCCAAACATTTTCCTTCAAAACTCTTGATACTATGGAATGCTGCTTTCCGCATATACTTTGAAGCTACAATAAATCTTTGTATTACAAGAATTAGTTTCTAAAATAGTAGCTTAGGTTTTAACCCCACACTCTGTAGTACGCTAAACTAGGGGTGTGCCAACTCGCGACCGCGAGTTATTGGATTATGGGTATCAAATAATTATGGAAGGCCTTCGATGGGGGCCTTCGGCCCCCCCATTCCACCTCCTCTGTTTAATTCTCCCTCTAGAATTATGAGAGGCCTTCGGCCCCCGTCCTCCTCCTCTCGAGTGTTCAGTACTTTGATGTGTCATGCTTACTAAACACCCATGTCGGTGTCGACCAATCAGACCGCAACGAATTAAGAAAAAGTGTATTCTAGTAGATACATTTGTATTATTTGTGAAACCTTACTTCCGCCGATCGACGCACACGGTTTTCTCAGAATAGTTGAGATTTTATAGGGTAAGAGACGTAACTACATGTATGTATCTAATGGAGCAATGCGTGACAAAAAAGGAAAAGAAAAAAGAAAAACTGATGTTCGCTCCGGTAGCGCTAGTTGGTAGGGGATTTTTTCAGCTCCAAAATATAAGGTACTCGGGAACTGGTGGTAGATCTCACACTAAAAGGGGTAGTTATGCGGTGAGGGGGTGGTAGGTTACACGGATGGTTCTGACAAGCTTTAGGCATTATAAACAAGACTGAACTGACGTATTTTTTCACCCCACGAACTAGCAGCAGAACGACTGCCGTGCCCACCATCAGGGAGCGACACTAGTATCCCATATCCAGTTATCATTAATAATCCAAGCATTAATCATAAACAATTCGCCCCGGGCCTGTAGCCACCCCCCCCCGGGGGGGAGGCTTCTAGTACTAGCAGGATTTTCCCTTGTCTCGCTAATCTGTCATGCGCAGATAGAATACCGCCAAAACTCGAAAAATTGGCTATTTCCGGCCAGGGATTATCACTCGAGTGATTGGTTGAATGGCATCAATCTGCATCAGAAGTTTCCCATACAAGTAATTTTGATCTCTGGAAGCTAGCCAATTTTTCGAGTTATGGCGGTATTACGAAGAGAAAAGGGTGCAGAGTAGTGTGTGTCCTAGGAATACCTATCCTACTCTGTCTAACTGCCTGTAATGCACCTATCTTTACAGAGAGTTTAGTGAGGGGGGCAGGTAGTCCAGAATTTTGTTAACTTTCACTAATAATCGAGACCGGGAATCACTTTACAACGGTGAAGGCGGATGGGGTGTTATACGGTTCCTGTTACGAAACCTGTTGAAACCGAGTGATAAGATATGTTTGAAAACTTCTCGGAGAACAGATTTGGATAGGGTCCTTCCAAGAGGCTTCGGTTTCGCCAATCGGAGTAGGGAATTGACCTTATCGGAAGGCGGATTTCAGCACCGCACAGAATAAAAACACCAGCACATTGAAGTGGAGAGGGGTATGGTCTCTTGTCCTAGTCCAGAGTTAGTTTAGTTCCCCGCACCTCTCCTTGCCGATCTTCTGAGAAATCCGCCATGTCTGTTTCTCTGGCCTCTGATTCGTCTTTCCTCGTCACAGAGATCCCGCTTCAGAAAACCTCGCGGGGAAATACTTCTAAACAGCCGTGAACATGAACTATCTTTTAGCATGTTCCCTGCACCAAAACCGAAAAGGCTGCGATAAGACCGAAGTGACCGAGCGGGTGAGTTGTGGGGAGTTGTCGGAAACAATGCTTCGCTTGATGAGCTTTCAGCAGATCGTGACATTCTTTCAGAAGTGGTAGCTAATTCTAAGCTGAATTGAAACATGCTTATCTAGCTTAATCTGCTGCCGATCACTTTGCTAGTACTAGAATTTCGGGAGTGTAGCCCCGGTGGCTCGTTCGCACGAGATTAGCGAACCAATAGATTGAGATCTAAGGTATGTCTGTCTGATATGCAGCCTGCAGGTACTCGAACTTCAGGCATGGTTCCTGGCTTGGCAAAACACACCAAAACCGCCCTTTCAACAAGGGCAGGGAACCAACACCCCCCCACTCCATGATATCACAGTTTAATAACTAAATGTAACATTAAGTGAAAGAAGATAAGCAACTCAGCAAAGCGAGAATTAACGCATATTTGCCCCTGTTACAGCGAGTCGAATTTACTTACTCGTATTGTGCTGACGTTTTTGAACTGGGCCATTATTGCATACACCCAAAATCATGAGCTTGGCGTATTTTTGTATGGCATGCAATATCAGTCGCGTCCACAAACGTCAGCGCAATACGAGTAGATAGTACGGTATTTTGAGTACATAGAGAACCGGTGGCTGGGTTATTGCACCCCGATCCTGAACGCAAGCCTCAATACATACAGCCGATAGATTCTATTTTTCTCTCGATAAGTGGCTTTTCACTTCCGCCAGTGCTATGTTAAGATTTTTGACTCTTATGATTTTACCTCTGTAAGCCGTAATATTGGCATTCATGCTTTTTCGGAATATTTGACTAGGGTGGATAGGCATTGGCGAAGAAGGCGACCCCTCTTACCCATATTGCACTTTTGATCTTACAGTCCGGCAAATGAATAGTGACTACCGGTCTAAGGCCTAGCTCCATATATCAAAAGGTTGAACATCCACTAGTAGTGACTTCATTTGAGGATAAGCAAATTAGGCTACTAGAGTATGTCTAGTGCGTTGGGATCGAGATAATACCCATGAGTGATATTTCACAATCAAACCAGAAGGTACCAGATCGGTGCAGTGGACTTTAGGTGGGTGGCTTAGAGACGCTGATATTCAGCTGGTACTAAACAGACCCCACAACAGGTGATGGGTTATTTGGGTACCTGGGTAAATTAACTTGGGTTGGGTTGGGTGCAAGCAGATCCTTACCTGGGTAACCCATGGGCTGAGTGATACGCTATGATCACATAGAGAAGGGAAGAATACACAAAAAAGTGGTATCATAACCCTAACCCATTACATAAAAAAGCCCTCTCCATCCATCACTAGGGAGGTTTTTGTACCGATTTATCCACTGTGGATAACCCGGGTATGGTAGGTTGTGTTGGGTAAGACCATTTATAACGCGGGTGGGTTGGGTGAGGCCTCAATCCAACCCTGGTTCACCCATTGCGGGGTCTGGTACTAAATAATCAACCATCGAGGAATAGTGTATCGCTAGCTGCGGCCCTAACCGTCGTTGCCATAGTGCCTAGCCAATGAAGCCCACAACACCTCTGCATGTCCAGTAACGAACGTATTTCACCTAAAACAACCTGTGATGCCAGGCACGCATCCACGTATCACCGGATTGGGAGTCTGTCACTAACAGCTAGCGAAAGTCCTGCCAAGGATTGAAGTCTCCCTGGAAATCGTATATAAAGCTTCGGGAGACGTGCTAAATAGAGAATGGGAGCTCGTTACCTATCGGTATTTATTATACATCTCTTTTTCTTCAAGAACGTCACTCTATCTGATCTCTTTCTATCATACCCACCATGGATCCATCGGCGCAGAATAACCAACTCGGGAAGCTCGCTCTCCAAATCAGGAAAGCGATCGTAGCATCGCTTCCCACTGCGAGGGACCAATTTCTGACGATCTCGATGCCCGGACGTATCATTGATACAACTCCTGGTGGAGAGTAGGCAAATCCTCTTGTTAAAAGTCCAGTTCTTGTTTAGACTAACCTTGTACGCCGTAGGTTCGTCCCCCAAACGACGTATAGTGCCAGCGGGGATAACAAGAGAAAGGTCAATGAAGCCAAGCTTGTTGACTCAATGGTGCCGCTTAGCACTGTGATGGTAGCTCTTAACTCTTCAACTACATGTTGCAATACTTACCCAGGGGAGTAGTTGGGCCCTAGCGGGAAAAGCGTTTCCCGGAGCTATCTCTCGGCCCTTGACCACCTGGTTCCTGCAAACTCAGGCCTTGATCTGGAGCATCTGGAGTCCGATGGTCTGGAACCGTCTCTTCTATTAGATATGTACGAATTGCTCACGTACCAGTAGAAACAAGTGCCGCTACCACCAAATATAAATCTGGTTCCAAATATAACGCCGCCATGAGCTACCTCCGGTCGCCGGCCCCCGTGAATACAAGCGGACGTACAATCGTCGATGTATATATTGAGAAACAGACTGCTTATGCTAGAGCCCAATCCATTCTAGAGGGTGTTCTCATCAAGAATGCCGGTGTGTAGCCCCTCCGACATCTCTGGGGGCGATATCGACACTGACGTTTCACCAGGGGCTGCAAAATCCAAAGCTGGGATGAATGCCGATGAACTGGCGATTGCAACTTCCGAAATGAAGAGAGTAAGTTTGGTGCCTCAGACCAAATCGGCATTATCTAATTGTCACAGGCAAACGACAAACTTCAAGCCGCTTGGATGGACTGGGTAATTAACGGTCATAAGACAATGATCGATCATCACTTTGGTGAGTTATGTTCCCTTTCCATATCCGCTGCAGCAATCTCATTGGTGTATCAGCCGTTGTCGACACCACAACTATCATGAGTCGCATCGAGATGGCCAAGGTAAGGCAGTAATCTATGGTACTGAAGCGATTGTGTTGGTGGACTAACACTATATCGCAGGCGGCACTAAGAAGAGCGACTATTAGTGATATTGACGACGGCACAGAATGGCCGAGAGTGACTCTGTCTCCGGAGAACTGGTGAGTAGTATAGTACCAATCAGGATTTCACGGCATCAATGTCTGATTGGTGAAACAGGGCGGTGTTGTGTGCGAATAAGTCTAAAAGCTGGGCATCCCGAAATCCTCTGTCACCTGCAATTATCCAGATGGAGATTACCAGACTCAAAAAAATAGTAGTGGCTTTGAAAGGAAATTTGGAATGGGCCAACGAGCATGCCGGAAAAAACCCAGAGCCAGCACAGGTATTGAACGAGGCGAATGAACCGAAACCTAGTCAAAAGCTTGTGGACCTCCGGGCGGCGCTTAAGACGATCCAAGAAGAGTTGGATGCTGCAAAGGCTGAGAAGGAATCCGACGAAGAGATTGAAGGGATACAGGAAAGACTTGAAAGGGCCAGGTCGGCTGTTTTGGTACAAGAGGCCGAGGAGCACCCAGAAGCTGATACCCCGGAGACAGAGGCTGAAATCGCGGCCTACAAAGAGGTTGTCGAGGCCGCAAATGAGTACAAAACCTCGGATCCTAAAACTCAGGATGCGAAAAAAACAGACGTTCTGGAGAAGAGTAAAGCCATCGGAGAGCTTCTTGACAAAAATATAGAAAAGGAAAAGGAGATAGTTGCCAAGATGGTTGCCGGCAGTTCTGGTCAATTAAAAAGGACTCTTCAGGGAATGATTGCCGAGCGGCAGGATGAGATCCGCCAGCTAGAGTTAAGCTTGACCAGCCCCAGACCGGCCGCAGAGCGAATCAAGGTAATCACCAGTATAGAGAAGGTTAAGAACAATGGCAAGGATGTGTATGTACCGGTGGAGGGCAAGCCAGAGGTAAGTGACTTCGTCAAAGCTGCTCTTGCTCCAACGGAGGAGAAGCCGGACGAGATTGCGGATCCATGGACGACAATTTCCTTCAGCGCGTCGGCAATGAAATCAGCCGAGAGCTCGGAGGAGGCAAGTCTTTCTGTCCAGGCCAAGGTGGAAGTTAATTATGGGATGTTTTCAGGAGGAGGAGGTACAGATGTATCTTCTGCTAGACAGTAAGTTTTCTTTCCACCCCTCTGTGGAATCGTGTTGTGCTGCCGGTTCTAACCTTTTGTGCGTAACAGAAAATTGTCGAAAACGATGGAAGAAAGTTCGGTCACCGGTACCTTGTAGGTTCCCCAGATGCATCCTATTCCCCCCGACATTGAGCTCTAACAATGTTTAGTTCTACGATGCTAGTGCAGATCAATCGACCTTGGTAGGAAGAGACCTACCCATTGGGGGGGGGGGAGCGAGGGTTGTTGACAATTATTAGGCTTCATGGCGAGTTATTCGAGGACACTGATATTGATACGCCCACAACAAACAAGTTAGTAAAACCCTTCTAACATATTACATTCGGTTGCTAACTGCCGGTGTTAGACTGAGCCCGGGTCCCCAGGAGTTGAAAGATTGGTTGGACAATGGAAGGGAACCTGAATTGAGCGCCTATGGAACCTTTCCATGGTATCCAACTGCATTCGTTGTAGCAGCTGATACTGAGCTTGAAGTGAGTTTAGTAAAGATACTGCAACAGCTTCCCAACTAAAAATCTATAGATAAAGTGCTCAAGGTCAGATGCTGAGGTGTTGGCATCAGCCTGTCCACCGACTCCAACGCCAATGTTGGCTACGGTCCCTTTGTCAGTGCAAGGTACGCTAATGAGCTGATTACCCGCATGGGATACAGTGTTACTAACATTCTTCCACAATATAGTACTCATGTTAAGACCGGAAACAAGAGTACAAGCCACAGAATGGAAGTAACCGCAACGGGGATGAAGATAAGCTTCCGAGCGCCACAGATTATTGGTTGGGTCAGCGAGATTTTGCCCGAGCTTCCTCGTCGTGCAAATGTTGGGGATTGAGACCTATACCCGTAAGATACAGATAGTGGGGATCTCGTTTACTTTGTTTTTGTCGGCCATTATGTTATTAGTTTTCCCGTAGTTCCAGGGCTCTGCCCGTTTTAGTAGTAGCTTCACTCAATGCAGAATGATTCCTTCAAGCTTCTATCTTTTAGATTATTCAAAGTAAGCTGACTCTTCAACGCTAGAAGTTGCTTCGAGGTACATGGAATCCGTAGAAAACATTAAAATAGGGAAATGACTAAGCACCAACCTTCACTCATAAAAATGCGTAAAACATTGAGCAAACCTAAGCTTACCCTCTAAGCTGGAAAAGGTGTTTATGATACACGCAAGAATTTGGCCTCTACTGCTACAATTATCAAAGTATGTTTACTCAAAACCGTTAAGTGTCAAGTACCATACTTTAAACTGCGCCAGAAAAAACACATAGGTTAAAGATTAACAACGTGTCCACAGCCTGCGCCAGTCATACAGAAGATACATACTCTTAAAGCAACGTACTTTCTCCCGGCAACCAACTAATCCACAACAAACAATCTTTATTGGACACGAAGTCAAACCAAAAACGCTGGCTTCTAACCTGTTCTATTTGAACTGGTTCTACCTTTCTTTCCCTCTTACCTCTGCCATACAACCGTCTAACTCCTACAGTCCTACATGCGCACCCTATAACTACCTTCTTTTAACTCTTCTCGTCCTTCAGAAAATGGACAGAACTCAAGACACCCAACCAGAATAAAAGGAACATGCCGACCACCAAGCCCGGTCCTCACCCAACGTCACTGCCAAAATCGAATCCCAACTTCAAAGCATTCCCCAAGACTTACTCCACACCTACATTGTGCAGAGCAAGGAAATTTCAAACCTCAAGAAACGATTGGCTTGTAGCTGTTCAGTCCCATTCGCGGATGCTACTCATTCACCGGACATCCATCGAATGGGTATCCCATCCGATGGACACTTCGGATATTCCGGATGTCTGCTTGATGAGCATCCCATTGATCAGACCTTTGTACAATTGTCGAACCGGTACTTGTTGAGGTGGAACTCATACGGAAGGAAGAGCATTTTTCTTGGTGACACGACTGTCATCGGGAAGAGGTGACTGGCATCGGAAGCAGGTGAGAGGTATCGGAACAAGGTAACTGGTATTGGTATTGGCCAGGAGGTAGGAGAAATTGCCTGATGGAACACCTATCGGTTGTAAAATATTTATAAGTAGCTCTGTGACCTAGTTACCAACACACCGCTCGCTCACCTTATATCATGCCGGTGTTTTCACAGCTCGATCCCATCCTCATAAAAGGGTCCCGAAGAAAGGGTCACGAAGAAAGAGTCACGAAGAAAGGGTCCCGACGCAAACTTGAAGGACGCCTGACCTCGGTGAGCTCATACCAATACACCGCTCGCTGACCTTATATCAAGCCAGTGTTTTCACAGCTCGATCCCATCCTCATAAAAGGGTCCCGAAGAAAGGGTCCCGAAGAAAGGGTCCCGACGCAAACTTAAGGACACCCAACCTCGGTGAGCTCATACCAATACACCGCTCGCTGACCTTATATCACGCAAGTGTTTTCACAGCCCAGTCCCATCGTAATAAAAGGGTCCCGAAGAAAGGGTCCCGAGGCAAACTTAGAACACACCCGACCTCGGTGAGCTCATACCAATACACCGCTCACTGATCTTATATCATCCCAGTGTTTTCACAGCTCGGTCCCATCCTCATAAAAGGGTCCCGAAGAAAGGGTCCCGACGCCGCCCACTCAGATGAAAGACAATGATACGAACTCGGCGAGCTAAATGGCAAACACATTCACATCTCCCCTCCCCTCATCCCTAGCAGGTCCCCCCTCATACCCTCCGAGTGCCTCATTGTGTAATATTCAGTATCATGTAGACAGGAAAATTCTTTTTTATTATTCGTTCTTCATTCCTACTGGCCCAAAGTGAGACTCGGGGAATTTGAGATAATCATTCCCGTATCTTTAACTGCTCAAATCAGTAAGTAACTGAGATCCACGAGGCTTTCAATGAAGCAAGGGATCACCTTTCATTATGTATCATACTTGAGAGATACGGTCGAGCACATCCCAAAGAATATTTCCAGACCGATATATTTGAAATATTCATCCGGAGAAACGAGGTATGCGTATTAGTCTGATATTTAAGTGAATGAGGGTTGATTTCCTCAATACAAAGTACCCTGTTATATTAGTATTACATGAGGAACCCCGCTATCACTTCTAGTTGCAACGACTGTTGTGGGTGGTCCCACCTAAACCATCACACATACATCGTGTGCTCCAAACGAATATCTCTCCCACCTCGTGGCCAAGTTTGAAACTTCCACCATACTCAAACATGGGACCACTGGCAATAGTTCCGAAGCTCTGGAGGTCCCGATATGCAAATCTGAGACCTGCCCTACAACGCCTCACCTGCCCTCAAATGGGGTTCAGAAGAAGGATTCGAATATTCCGGGTCCCAACAGAAAAGAGACTTCATATCGGCGAGTTCATACATTCCCACAGCTTGCATTCATGTGAACCCAAGAAAGGCGCTGTGGGTACAGCCGCAAACTTAAGCAATCCGATTGAGAACATCTAAACTCAGCTTGTAACCTTCACACACTTCTTCGGCACACCCACCGGTAGGGCATGGTCCCGACGAAGCTATAGGGTAGCTTCCAACTAACATACCCAAGGGAGCCAATAATCGGCCTGTGAAATGGAGACAAAACTTGAGGACAACCTCCATATACTTGGTTGACGCAACTTTACCATCCAAATTAGACTCCCTTGGCACACAGGGTCCCCAAGCTGGGCCGGCGGTACCACGAGCAGCCGTGGCCCAAACGAAACCTTGAAAACCAAACGCCAAGCTTATGCACGACCCCAAACCCACCGACGACTGTCCAGCAGGCCGCAAAACTACTAGGGACCACCCAAAAACAAGGCAGAGAGAGAATCTCTCTCGGCGAGTGTCATAGATTGGGCTCCAGGTTGGACCCTTCGTACCACACAAGGCTTGAAAGTCTGCGATAGCACAACCTACAACACAGATTCACACTTATAGATGATTGTCAATGGACTATCGGGCTCTCAAAAAGTTACGAAAGATTATCTCTGGCTGAGTGAGCAAGTCCGGGAATTTCAGAATACTATCCCTGAATTATCAACTCTTCACTAAGTAACATACTCGTGCCTTTCCATCAAAGATCATCTGTTTGGCTTGTAGTCCTGTACTCTCGTCGAGGAGCTGTAGTGGTACAACCAGAAAATATTTCAGAGTAAGTAAATGATGAACGATTCCCAGGTTAGGGTTGTTGGAATTTACCCACAAATTATATTGCAGATCTCATCCTTTGGTAGGACTCGAGCCTGATTGTGAATCTATCTGGTCTCGCCGTCTCCCCAATGTTCTCGCCTATAATGCCCGATGCCTAGCCTGGTGCTCATGTCGAGACAAGGTTTCAACTGTTCTGTTCTTCTGCCCAAGAATCCAGAGGTATACCCTTCCCCCATACTTCACAGTTAATATTGGTGAGCTTGTTTCCAGAGTCATAATTTGAAATTTTATTTTTAGACAACCGAGATACGAGTATGAGTTATTATACCACTATTGTTACCAGTAAGTGATTGAGCTGTCATCAATTCCCCAATACAATGTTCTCTTAGTCATACATGGGGCACCGCACTACTTCCTCAAATCGCATTGCCTCTCTTGGGTGGGCCCACCTCCGACAACACTCATAGTACATCATGTGCTTCAACCCAATATCCCAGTGCAGTGGTCCCACTAGTCTCCACACCTCCACTAGACTATGACATGGTCCTAAAAACAATTTGTAAGCCCTAAAATAGGGAAGCACCCCACCCAAAGTGTGACCTGAGCTCACTTCGTAGTAGGTTCACACTCACCAGCAGGACCCCACTACCATGCTGTTGGGCCCACTATCTAAAAGGGTCACGAAGCAGGGTCCCGATGACTGCGAGTCCTGATGCAACAGATACATTTACACTAGAGGCATATATTGCACACCTTTCTCACCAAAGTAGTAGGCCCCGGGCCTCCTTCTCCCAAGAGGTCCCAGACCGATGACACTGTGGGTCCCCACCTACAACGAGAATCCAGGACCACGCTGCAGTCCCTTACATTGAACTCTTACTCGACCCCAACATCGCGGTCCCTCATTCACCACTCCACCTCGCGTAACAGAGCCAAGGAACCTCCCATTTCAAAGCATACCGAGGAGCTCACTTGTCCCAAACTCGTACACCTTGACGCTGTAGATCCACCTGCGAGCGTCGAGTCAACCTTGGTAAGGTGACAATCAAACATAGCCAGGACCCTTTGCAGAAGGCACCAACTCTCATGGCCCCGATGGAAGGGGTTCCCGACCTAACTCACCCACTCAGAACTGATGAGCCTGTGAAACCAGTAAGTGCCCCCACCCGAAGTAGTGGGCCCATACGAGGAAGGAACAAGTATTCCCCCCCCCCCCGAAAGAAGGAACGCTATCGCCCCAATTGGACAGTACCTGTTATACCAGCATACCACGCCACTCGACTGATGGAAATTAGTTTGAGGACCAACTGGGTCCTCACAGCTAGACAGATGCTGCTTGGTACCGAAATCCACTAGTGTAATTGGACCATGGTCTCCATCAATACCAGCGAGCAAGGGAGCAAGGTATTGGCAGAGGACCATCACAATGAGGGTCCATATCCGCTCAAATATTTATAAAAGGTCCCAACGAGCAGAGCTTAACTTCCATAGCCCACCCCCTTGTAAAGAGTCCCGACGCACAACACGAGCTGTAGGTCCCCACCGAGATTAGGAAAGATGACACCCACTCGCAAATCGGTGAGCCAGCCCGCAAACTGGTACCAAAGCTAACCACGCCAAAGTCATAGGCTCTTACAGCTCCCGGTACTACCAACCACTTCTGACTCTGTAAATTCTCGGGAAGCCTTATCATAGGTAAAATTCTAGGACCTCCTCTGCCGAGTGCGTCATGATGCATCATTCGGTATGCATATTATCTTACTCTCTTATTTTCTTTTCCCCTTCGTTTAGTTACAAACCCCTCCACCTCATGGTTCAGCTCTAAAAAACCACTCCACGCAGTGAATCGTGACATCCCAAAGAGGAGTGCCATGACGTGGAAGCAAGGGGGGGAAAGAAACCTCGGTAAGTCCACCCACACGCCATAATTCGCAATCCCCTCGTTAATTGGTGGATTGCCCCACTCCCGCTTAAAAAACATGCAACCACACTCAGACAAGCAAACAGCACTCTTCCACCGAGCTGCAAAAGAATCCGAATTTTTGGTCACCTCTGCTCGGTGGTCCCCTCCCCTCCCAGTCCTCATGATGAGCAATCAAATAGCTAAATTCGGCGAGCCCAACCCAAAACACATTCGCATACGTTCTCCTGTCATTAGCTGGTCACTGCTCCTCTGATAAAATGCCCCCAACATTCGCACTCAATGCACTCCACTTGCCGAGAATTTCATTATGTATCACTCGGTATCTTCTAGTCTTCCAACCTCTTTTATTTTATTTCCTCCTTCTCAACTTCAGCTTTCGGTGAAACCCCCAGTCACACCCTGTACCACAGTCAATTAACTGGGAGTCACTATATTAATTTTCGTACCTCCCACCCATGTTGTTAAGCTTATGAAAAGGAAACACCATTATATTGAACATCGGCACACAAGACCAGAAAAGCCTTCAAAAGAGGCTCGTACCTGTAGATAGCCTCAAATGACTAGAGGACTACCTCGGTCTCCTCCCCTTCCCCCGATAATGTCGTTTGGAATATCCTGTGCACAGCCCCTTTAGGTAATCCAAGTTAAATATCTCAGATACTTGAGTATATGAATTCTATTCCCGGTCCCGTCTTCCAAACTGAACCTGATTTCTACAGGGGGGACAGAACCTCAAAATCCGAGAGATTTTACATGCTACATTCTCATATCCATATGCTCATACACGGTGGGTATCCCAGTCAGGAATGCTACCCATTCGCGAATATACATATCCAGCCAGGAACATTCATCACTGGGCAGCGTTCCCTGCTGGACGGAGTCATAATTTGAAATATTAATTAGACAACCGAGATATGAGTATGAGTGTAATGGTCAAGAGATTGAGCGTCGATTCCCCAATACAACGTACCCTGTTGTATTGGTCATACAAACCCACTAGGTCTTCGAGTTGCAACTTCTCTCATGGGCGGTCCCATCCGACATCACTCAAACATCGTGTGCTGCAAACAAATATCCCAGTGTAAGCCTGCAGTTCCACCGGTTTCCACACCTCCATCAGACCAGGACATGGTCCCAAGAAAAACGACGAACCCCGAAAATCAGGAAGCAACCCACCCAACTTTGTAGACCTCATACCTTGGGACCCAAAACAAAGCTCCTTTCCTCCTGCAGTCAGATACGAGGAACTATCTCAAAAATGACACCAGGGCTCCCCCGAGCCCATATTAGAAATATATTCGCACACTCCTGTGCCATGCCCTAACCTCGCTCATAAAAGGTCCCGAACCCAGTTCAGATGGGCCCCACCGAGAATTAGGAAAATGGAACCACCATCCTGAGGGTCAAATCGGTGAGCCTACCTGCACAACCTCTGCACCCAACAGCGGCAACCAGTACCCAGTGAAGGCTCGAGGTACAATTCGGAACCCGTGGACCCCGATCAACAGTCTGGAAATGAAAAGCACACCTCGGTCCCATCACTCCAATTTGCACTCACTCACTCGACGATACCTTCACACTGGCAACTAAATCCTAACTAGCTTGAGAGACCAATAGGACACCTATGTTCAGTCCACCCACTTCCCAGAGGAAGCACTGCGGAGGAATCATTGCGGTCCCCATACTTCATAACCTTTCGGGACTATCAGGGTTCCATAGAGACACAAAGCTTCCTCAATTTCAAAAGGTCCCAGACTCCACACCAATGGTTCCAAAATGTGGTGGACACATCGGGTACTCGAAACGCTACCCCACTCATTCTTTTCATAGGTAATCTCCCCACCTGCAAAACGATACAGCTTCGTAAAGTTTTCCTTTCACACTGAAAGCCTTGCTTGAGTGTCCCCCCCATACCATATATAGCTGCGTATAGAAGTTGAATCTTGGGATTCTGAGAATAAATATCTCTTCACACCCACTACTAGTACGCCCCAAAGGTCCCACAGTCAACCCCAAATCTAATGAGTAACCCTCTTGTAGCAACATGCGCAGGGCCCCGATCAATGGTTTTCACCGAAGATGAGGAGCCACTCTCATCAAGTCTATTGGCACTCTCAGCGGCTCATTCGCAGACAAAGTTCTATTTCCTAACACGACACCTAGTAACCAAAGCTTAAGGGACAGCATTGCAACAAATATAGAGGCAATTTTCCACCCTCGGCCAACACTCTAACAGTTCTAACCCGCACTTGCTCGGCGAAGCCTTTTAAGTAGTCTCCCAACTGTTACACACAGGTCCCCCTCAACACCCAAATATACAATCGGAACCTACCTCCTTGGTCAAGCATCCATGATGCATCACTCGGCGAAGAACAATGAACGCTTGACTTTTTCTTCTCTTTTGCTTTAATTTCTCTGAATGCCATAGCCAAACGAGCAACAGTATGCTGTCTGCCTTTTACCAAGCAAACTAGCATCCATTCACATCCATTAGTGGTCAATTCGCAGCATAAGGTCTGGGCCCTCACAAAGAATGAGTACCCATTCTAGTGGAAGACGCCCAAACCCAGCGATATCATCTAAACAAAACATACTTTGCACACCTCCTATATCGAGTCCCTTTTTAGCGTCGTAAAGGTTCGAGTGGTAGAAGCCACCATGTTCGCGCCGAATGATGTATCACTCGGTATGCATATAAGCATCACAATTTTTTTCCTTTGATCGAATCGTTAAACTACCCCCCTTTTTGTACCCAGCTATATAGAAACACTTCCTCGAGTAAGTTGAGGCGTACACAACAGGAGAGGCCCCGACGAGGCAGCAAGGGGGGAACACCCCCGTACCATATTCAGACACCCCTCTCGTTACTAGTAGGTGGTCCCACCCGCATAAAAATCCCGAGCTTGAGACCCACTCTCAGTCTCCAGCCATACATTTTAATAAGAAACTACAATTGTAGAAGAAATTGAAACTGTCAGAGCCTATGCACTGTCCCAATAAGGAAGTCTCGGGGATTTGAAAACATTATTCTCCGATCGTTAACTCTGCCAGTAAGTCAGTAAGTAACTAAAATCCACGAGACTTTCCCTAAACAAGGAATCACCCATCGGGCATACTTTCAAGAATAGTTTTGCTCAGGGTTTACAGATAATATCAGCGAGGATATTACTATAGTTAGGTACTCCTAAAGCGATCAATTTGAAATACCGATTTTCAGAACCGAAATATTCGAAAGAGTATTATAGTCGAAGTAGTATTGATTTTATAGAACGCCGATATATGTTTCATGTTTAAGAGGTCGAGCGCAAACCGCCTAATGCAAGGTGCCCTGTTCCAAGTATTAGTGATACATGAGCAATCCAACTAAATACATGTAGCTTCCTTCGTGGTCCCCATACCTGTGACACCACCAGTGTAGGCTAGCACTTCAACTCTCAAATTTTCAACAGTCATGATGGTCCTAACCACAGCAACTGTTCGAAGAGCCATTTAGTTCCAAATGCAAGTCCCTTGGCGGTCAAAGCCTGCCGTATGTGGCTTAATAATTGCTTGCAGCCAAGATGAAACCCGACGAGGAACCACTCTGTGTCCATTCACTTGCTCCATGACCAATGCAGGAACCCTATCCTCTAACTGTTGGACAACAAAGTCCCACACCGAAAAAGATATTAAACTTGAGCCCAGTTCCCCCCGCCCCATCATACGCGTGGAATCACACTGGCATACGAGTACCTAGTTTACCTCCGCCCGAGAATGAGCACCAGAGAATGAGCACTGGGACCACCGATCTCCTTAGACCCCCTTCCCCCCCTTATTAGACCATCTGTGAAACTAACGCTTGAAGCATCAGGCGCGTAAACACAAAGGTTCTGAACTCACACTTGTAGCTCTTTCCCACATCGGAACAAATAGTCCCCGCACAGACAAACCTCTTATAAGTGGTCCCCTCACCCGTGGAATCTCTCCTCCAAACATTGGTTCTACAACAGTTCCCTTCACCACAGCCAAACGAGAATTCAATGTTTGGTCTTCACCCAACAGGAACTACCCTCTGCCTGGGTATGAGAACGAACGACACTCTTTCGCAACCCAGGGTATGGGACCACTATGTTCTAAACAATCCCTCAGCCAAGTCAACAACCCTCCTCGGGACAATCTTGATCCCTCACTCGCCCCCCAGAATGTACCAACCCCACTGTCAAGACAAATACCACTTACATTTGTTCGAATAGTGCTACAAAGCTCAAGGCATGACTAAGAGTCGTCCCATACATAACACTTAAACCCAGCGAGCACACTGAAGAAACCATTGGCACAGCAGCGGAATCGTAGGTCTCATTCATGCTCAAAAAAGATCCCCAAAATGTAATCGGCTTGGGGGCCCTACAGAAACACCGTGACGAGTGTGTCACGATGTATCACTCGGATGCATGTAGCAATAAAGCAGTCCTCACACCCCCCCCCCCCCAGTCTGACCCAACGAAAACAAAATTCGTATAATCTTAAAGATTCAATCCACAAATAAATCTTTTGCTTTCTCTCAATTACAACACAATACATCACTCGTTTACACCGTACATCGGGTCAGGAAAATAAGAATTCTACTTGAGCATATCACTCAGCTCAATGGATAGGAAGCTAATGTAATAGGTTCGGTGTGGCATCAAAATGGTACCGATATTTCACGGATCGGTTGGTGGAGTCGTCGGGTTAGACGGAGTGGGATTAGTCAGGAGGTTTCTACCGTGTTCTTTGGGTTTCTGTTCGGTTGCGCAGTGTGAGTCATTGGGATTAGTCATCGCAGGATAATTCTTGGGTATAATAAGAGGGCTCTCCCTCGCTTCGTTCCTGTTTCTCCTTCTCTTCTTCTTTCCTTACGCAACGTCTTCTGTACTCTCGCAACACCAAAACTTTCGAACAACAATAACTTTTGGCCTGCACTCCCGATAAAACTTTTACTCGAACACGATTCTGTATGTCAATAGACCGCGTAATCTATTGGTATCTTATCGCACATCTGTTCGTACGCGAAGTCATTCACGCTCTAGTCCCTGAGTTGTGATCCCCTCACCCCTCAACCCTCGCTTAAGCCTCGCGACCGTAGCGAAAAACAACAACCTGGCCTCACCAAACCCACCCAACCCACCAAACATTGCGGGCAGAAAGAGGACTCTATCAGAAGTCTTTCCTAACCCAATCCGATCCGGAACATCAGTGATGTCCCAGCAAGCCTCGTTGAGCTCCTGGTTCGCAGGAGCCCCACCACCAGGAACACCGGCACCCCCCCGCTTCCCTGACACTCAATCGACCCAACAAACACAGTCCACCACAGTGGAGCAAACCCAACTCGGAAACGAACCTTTCTATATCTTCGCCGAACACACCCAATACAACGAGCCATACGCACCAAAATACGACTACATCCACCCCAGCATCGTCCCTGACGAAACCCACGCCAGGATGGACCTAAACTATATATCCTGGGTAGTTAGAAATGCCCTCACCGTAGCGCTGGAACCCATCAACCAAACAACTGAGCAAATCAATAAAGGCCTAAAAGCCACCATCGAAGTCCTATCCGTCCAAAACGAATCCCTCAAACACACCGTCGACATCCTGGGCAAACAAATGTTTGAAATGACAAAGAACCAGGATAAAACTTCCGAAAAACTCCACCGCCTCCAACAACAGCTCACCAACCTCTCCGTCAACAGGCCCAGCAACCAAGCAGTCACCGAAGGAAGAACCTCCGCAGCTGCCGCCGTCGCTGCTGCCACTATCACCGCCCCTACCACACCCGCCAACAACCCCAACAACCCCAACCACCCCAAACCCAACCCCCCCCAACAACCAAAAGGGAAAGCACTGACCCCACCGGCACAAAAATCGTATGCGGCCGCCGCGGCAGGAAACACGAATCCCGAATTCACGACCGTCACAAACAAGAGAAAAACCAAAACCAAAGTAGACCCCCTTTTCAAACCGGAAATCACCAAACTCAATCGGGAAATTGTAATTGAAACAAACAAAGAACCCTCAGTCACCCCATCAGACATCAGAGCCAAAATAAATGCAAAAATCCAGGACCCCGACTGTCAACTAATCGCCGCACGAAAAACAACCAAGAACAACATAATCCTGGAATCGAAATTTGCAACCCCAGCAACAAAGGTCCTTGAATATAAAAAGGAAATCAAAACCGCCCTAAACGAACTAAAAGTACCCTTCGTCGACATCCGAGTCAACTCCAGATGGTCGAAATTCATTCTGCACGGCGTCCCCACCTCCATAGGGGAAGCATTTGAAGCAGGACAATTTCTGGCCTCGGAAATTAGAAACAATTACGGCAACACCTTCGAACTGGCACAAATCCCGAGATGGTTATCAAAACCAGAAGCCAGAATTGGGAAATCCCACTCCTCCATGATCATCGCCCTCCTCGGTCAATTCACCAAAGAAAACCTTGGCCTCCGGTACCTCACCCTCTTTGACAGAAACTGCAAAATCGACAGCTACCTCCCCGCAAACCCAGAAACCCAATGCGCCAAATGCCTTGAATATGGACATAGGCAAGAACGCTGCTCCCATACCAACGGAAGATGCGGACACTGTGCCGAGGAACACCAAACCAAGGACCACCCATGCACAGAATGCGCTGGAGGCCTTAGATGTTCACACACACCCATCCGATGCTACCATTGCAAGGCCCCCCACAAAGCAACAGATAGCAACTGCCCAGAACGAACCAAAGTCCGAATCACAAACCGACTCGGACCAGACACAAACCCAAGCCCGCTACCAATACCCATAGTTATCCCGGCCCAAAACCCCCACAGGAAGATGCAGCCATGGATAACTCCCAATGAGTTACAACAAAAGGACAACGGCTATCGCACAGCAACTGAACTGCGCGAAAAATGAGCTCACAACAAAGTCAGTAGTGGAGGAAGCAGAACAGGACCACAACATACTCTTTCTTTTGTTACAAGAACCATGGAACAACAAAAACGGCCACCCACCGGAATCCCCTCTTTTTTACCTTTTCACAGCCAGCAACAAAGGCACTAAAGCTGCCACATATATCAGAAAACACGCCAACCTAAAACCAAAACACCATTACACACACAGCAACTTCATCGTCTCCGTCACGGTGGAAATCCAAAACCAAAAGACACAAATCTCAACATATACTCACCAGGACGAAGCGGACCCTTCGCAGAAATCTCCCGACAAATAAGTACCATCCAAAATTGCCTCGTCATGGGAGACTTCAACAGCCACCACCAACTCTGGTATGGACATAGATCCCACGACTACACCAATACGATCAGAGCAGACAAACCGGGATCCAAGAAGCTGAAAAGATGGATAGACCGACAAAAGCTATCCATACTCAACGAACCAGGCGAATTCACACATTTTCTCAGGAACAACAACAGACCGACCATCATCGACCTGACACTTGTAAAAGGACCAGTACTGGACCACGATGTCCGCTGGAACATCGACCGACATGGAGCAGGTTCTGACCATGGGAAAACAATCCTGCAACTACGAATAGAGAAACCCCCCACATCCCCAGGAGACTATGGCACCGAACGAACTGGGAGAAATTGGAAGAAAACATCTCAGGCCTCCACTTCCCCCCCGAAGCATGGGAGAGCCAGAACCATACAAGACAATCGGTCGACTTCATCCTCGAACACATAGACAACCTAATAGACCAGGTCACCCCATGGAGCCAAGGACACCTCAAATCCAAGAAATGGTGGACCCCAGAGCTCAAGAAATCAAATCCCCCTCAACACCTAGAAAGGAAAGCCAGAAACACCCAAAACACGAAGATAGGGAAACCTTCAGGAAACAAGCAGGAAATGGACCGGCAGCGATCCGCAAAGCCAAGGCAGAACAAAGGGAGAAAGAACTCACAGAGGCCAAGGGAAGCGCCATCTGGAAACTAGTTAATAAAGGGAAAAGGAGGGATATTACAATCCCAACTATACAAGGTGAAGAAACGTTTGCGGGGAAGTGCCAAGCTCTAAGAGCACAACTCTTCCCCACAAATTGGACGTCCCCCGACAACCCCCCACTCCAAATCAGACCCCCCTCTTTTGACCTTAGTGACGATTTTCAGGAAGTAACAACAGAAGAAATTACATCCGCAATCAGATCATGCCCAACACACTCGGCCACCGGACCAGATAACATCCCATACCCATTTATACAGGCAACAATCAAGGCAAACACCCAACTCTTCCAAGACATGTTCTCGGCCATGCTCCGACATGGGGTACAACCGGACCGATGGAAAGCGGCGAAATGCATACCATCCCAAACCAGGAAAACCCGACTATTCTCAGCCAAAGCCTACCGACCCATCTCCCTATTACAATGCTTCAGCAAAGTACTGGAAAAGATAGTGGCAACAAGACTATGACCGCCGGATCCATCCTGGAAACCCTTAGCAAAGACCAGTTTGGAGGCAGACCAACAATCTCAGCAATCGATGCCCTACTACGACCCTACACCCATACAACAAACCTCCTAATCAAACGACCACAGGAACCACCCCAGACAGACCAGCCCTCCTACAAATGATATACAGGAGCTTCAACTGCGTCACCACCTCCTACTAGCAGAAATCATGACCCAACAAAAATTCCCAACATACCTAACCAACTGGTGCAAGAAATTCAACACCAACCGAACACTCCAATTCCAATTAACCACGAACTGGAACCACCACAACCATAGCCTCAGGACTACCCAAGGCTCCCCCCTCTCCCCAGTATTATTCATGATATACGCCGGAGTGATAACAGACCCCACCACTCCCCCAAAGAAACCAACACCACTACATCGACGACGATGCCTCGTACAACTCGCAAAGTCCCCCTCTTCATTACCAAAAGACTCAACGAAAGAATGGCAGAAAGGTCAAGAAAGCAGCACCCCTCAACATCAAATACGAACCCCAGAAATCCGACCTGGTATTCTTCAAACCCACATCATCGAACATCCAACTCCCAGAAACTCAGTAACAATCGCAAAAGAAGAAATCCAACCCAAAGATAGACTCAAATACGTCGGAGTCTGGCTGGACTCAAACTCTCCTTCCGACCCACATCGAAGAAATCATCGCCAAAGGCCTTAAGCCCTAAGCAGAATCAGAAATATCGCACACCTCCCCGGACAACAGTAAAATCCATCCACCACCTCATCGTCCAAGGCTCCTCCCCACCATCCTATGGGGATCAGAGGCATGGTGGACGGGAGCCGACCACATCCTCCGATCACTATCCCCACTCTATAACGAAGCTGCCAGGATAGTAACAGGCCTACCCCGCTGGACAAAAACCGAAAGATTGCTCAAAGAGGCAGCACTCCCCCACTTGAACACCTCCTCAACCAAAATCACGAAAATACGGGACCGATCCTTTGCCACCCTGCCGACCACCCACTCAACGAAGACTTATACAGCTCCTCCCCACCAGAATAAAAATAAAAGGCACAGGCCTACATCGGATTGCATCACTCATGCTACCCTTCCAGAACCAGGCAACCGCAGAGAGCGATGGATCCAAAACGACACCCTCACCAAACGCATGCTGGAAGAATGGAACTCCATCCCATGCACCAATTACCACGACCAGGAACCCTTAAAATCCACCAAACGAGCAAAACTCCCCGATCCAAGCGAAACTCATACATCGCATACGATGCAAGCCACCAGAATAGACAGACACGCAGCATTCACGGAACCGAACCCTGCCAATGTGGCTCGAACAATCCTCCAAACACACCATATCGACTGCCCGCGATGGGCTCAAATACGAAGGCCACTTATGGATAAATCCCAGGACCGCATACTGGGAAAACTGATTATTCACCAACCTCAACGTAGACCTGATTCTACAATTCGCATCAAAAACCAACCTACTCGACTGGTACGAAATGGACGAGGAGTACCCGGAGGAATGACGTAGTTTCTTTGTTTTCTTTTCCTTTTCTGTACTCTCCTTTGATCTTCGTTGCTTCTCGTTTCTTTCCTTTCGTCTCCTTTGTTTTTCCTATGTTTATGGCGGTGGTTCCGGCGTGCGATAAGTCTGTACTTCAAAGCAATATAAAACTATCTATCTATCTTCTGTATTACCTATACTATAACACTCGTCCTTACCTGGCCTATCGTACCAGGAAGGACCACTCCTATATCTACGCTGGTTCTCAATATATACGCTGTTACTTCTCCTCTTCACGGGGACCTTCGCACCTCGCTTGACCTCACTTGACTAACTCGACAGCTACTACTGTTGCACATCGTACCCTGCGGAATATCTACCATCACCGCCCCTTGAGATTACGTTGCGTCATCATCCGCACCGAACGCCATGTCCGCCGCCGACCCACCTGCATGGGTCCCTCCCAATAATGTGGAGGAATTCAAACAACAGTTCGAACAAGACCCCGCCGCCCTATTCGCCCATCTCGCTGAAAACTCCCAGCTCCGCATCGCTCAGCGAAACGAAGCTCGCCAACAACTCGCCGCCGCCAACGAAGTCATCGATAACCTGGAAGAGCAAATAAACCAGCTCAACCTAAACCTCAACATCGTCCGTGCTGCTGCCGCCGCCCCTGCTCCCGTCGCCGTCGCCCCCCAAAATGCCGCACCACAGTCCAATGCCGCCCCGCCTTCAGGTCCTAAAAGTTCCCGGACCCTGAGAAATTCGATGGTACCCGTTCCAAGCTCCCTGGGTTTATCACCCAACTCCGGATGAAACTCGAGGTCAACGACGACAGGTTCCGCAACGAAGCAGCAAAGGTCATCTATGCTGTTAGCCGAATGGAAGGAAGGGCCCTAGACCAGGTCGTCCCTCTTGTTAACGCCAACCCCGCCGCACCGTTCTCCTCCGTCGCCGCCTTCATCGCCCACCTGGAAGCTTCGTTCGGAGACCCAGACCCCCGAGGAACCGCCCGCCGCCAACTCGTCGCACTCAGGCAAGGCAAAGGAGACTTTGCCACATACTATTCCCAGTTTCTCCGCATCGTAGCCTACCTAGACTACAATGAGGGGGCAAAAATTGATGCTCTGGCCGAAGGATTATCCGAGGACCTCAAGGACGCCATGAGTTACAGGACGGACAGGCCAAACACTGTGGAAGCCTATGCGACCACCCTCATGACCATCGACAACCAGATCCGGGGCCGGAAGGCCGAACAAAAGGCCATCCGCAACACGATGGGCCAATTTACCGCTCCCCCGCCGCTGCACACCCGTCCCACACCACTGGAGGCCTCGCCCCCATGGACCTCTCCGCCCTACAGGCTCGCCCCACCCAACGACCGGCCCCTGAACAACGCTACGCCTTCATCAATGGTCAACGGAAAACCTCCACTGCTGAGAAGCAATGGAGGCGAGATAACAACCTTTGCATGTACTGCGCCAACCCCGGTCACGTCTTTGCTAACTGCCCCTCCGCCAACCGCCCCCGTGGCAACCAACCGGCTATGAGGGGTGCCCTCCTCGCACCTGCCCGCACCACCGATGACCCCCGCCCCCGCCGATCGCTAGCTCCGCCTCCTCCGAGTCGGGTTTTCACTAGTCCCGGGCTTGATCAGTGGCCCCTGCCCGGGACCACCTAATGTTTTTCCTTTGTCTGCGTTCTCTATCTCTGACTTCTCGGTATCGTCTGTGGAGGATAAATTGGATGGTGATCATTTTGTTGCTTCTTGTAAAATTGTAAACAATAAAACTCCCATTCAAACCTACGCATTGATTGATACTGGTTGCTCTGGGTTCGCATTCATTGACGAAACATTCGCGCGCCATAACAACTTCCCTCTACTCCCACTCAATCACCTCGCACCCTCGAAGTCATAGACGGCCGACCCATATCTTCTGGTCAAATCACCCACCTATGCTACTTGCCCATGTCCATCGATACCCACCATGAAACCGTCCCTTTCTTCGTCACCAAACTCGGCTCTTACCCCCTTGTACTAGGAATCCCCTGGCTCCAGCTGCATGACGCCACTCTGCGGTTTAAGGAAAAAACCATACAGTTTGAGTCAGAATATTGCACGCGCAAGTGCAATGCCTCCAAGAAAGCCGCGCCCGTCAAAGCAATCGCCCCACCACCCCGCTTCCACCTCGTTAGCTCCGCCGCCCTCTGCCGCTTCGCCCGAAGGGATAAACTTCGGATTTTTAGCGTAACCATGGAAGAAATCGACCAAGCTATCGACAAAACCCCGAAGGACGACTGGAGAATCAAGATACCAACGCAATACCAAAGGTTCTACTGCATGTTTGACGAAGACCTCGCTAACGAAATGCCACCACGCCGGCCATACGACCACAAAATACCGCTCAAGGAAGGGAAAGAACCACCGTTTGGTCCACTATACGGCATGTCCCGTGACGAATTGATCGTTCTCAAGAAGTACATACAGGATAACTTGGAAAAAGGCTTCATACGAGCCAGCTCCTCCCCCGCCGGTGCTCCTGTCCTATTCGTTAAGAAAGCTGACGGAACTCTGCGTCTTTTCGTTGACTATCGCGGCCTAAACGAGCTAACCATCAAGAACCGGTACCCCCTACCACTCATCCGGGAAACACTCGACCGACTGTCCAAAGCAAAATGGTACACCAAGCTCGACCTCCGCCAGGGATACAACCAGATTCGAATGGCCGAAGGCGAGGAATGGAAGACAGCTTTCCGCACCCGATATGGTCACTTCGAATACACGGTAATGCCCTTCGGCCTCACCAACGCACCGGCCACATTTCAACACTTCATCAATGACTGCGTCCGCGAATACCTCGATCTATTCTGCACGGCCTATCTCGACGACATCCTGATCTACAGCGACACCCTCGAGGAACACCAAGCCCACGTCGAAAAAGTCCTTGAGGCCCTGAAGTCAAACGGGATATTGCTGAAACCGGAGAAATGCGAGTTCCACACACAGAGCACCACCTACCTTGGCCTCATCATCGAACCCAACGGCATCCGGATGGACCCCAAGAAAGTAGATACAGTTCAGAACTGGACAGTCCCTAAGACGGTCAAAGACGTACAAGCATTCCTCGGATTCGCTAACTTCTACCGCCGGTTCATATACGGATTCTCCAAGCTTGCTGCACCGCTAAGTGGACTGACGAAGAAGGACAGAACATGGGCATGGACAAGCGAAGCTCAAGCCGCATTCAACACCCTCAAAGAAGCTTTCACTACCGCCCCCGTTCTTGCTCACTTTGACCCCGAGAAGGAAATCATTGTGGAAACTGACGCTTCAGACTACGTCTCCGCCGGCATACTCTCACAATACGACGACAATAATACCCTCCGACCTGTGGCTTACTTCTCCAAGAAGCACTCCCCTGCCGAGTGTAACTATGAGATTTACGATAAGGAGTTACTGGCAATCATACGATCTTTCGAAGAATGGCGCCCAGAACTCGAAGGAGCCGCACACCCAATCGCCGTCATATCAGACCACAAGAACCTCGAGTACTTCATGAGTACTAAACAACTCAATCGGAGACAGGCACGCTGGGCAGAATATCTCTCAAGATTCAACTTCGTCATCAAGTACAGGCCGGGGAAGCAAGGCGGGAAACCGGACGCATTGACAAGGAGATCAGGAGATCTCCCTGGAGAGGGGGATGAAAGATATTTACATCAGAGCCAGACCGTGCTGAAGAGGGAGAATTTGGAAACTAAGCTAAGTTTGTTAGCGGGTTCTTTATCAAATGAACCCGCTGAAAAGAACGCCTCACTGGACAAACTATTTGACGAAGGATACAAAGCTGACCCATTCCCACAAAAGATACTAGACATGCGAAGCAAAGGCAAACAACAGTCGAAGGAAATATCACTAGCCGAATGCAGCGAGAACGAAGGACGACTACTTTACCGCGGTAACCTCTACGTGCCTGAATACGACCCCCTGAAACTCCAAATCCTCAAGCTTTACCACGACGCTCCCTCTGCTGGACACCCCGGACGCGAAAAGACATTCGAACTCATCAGTAGGGACTACTACTAGCCTCGCATGCGAAAATATATTGGCCGCTACGTCCGGAACTGTCATACCTGTCGACGAAGCAAACCAAGCACCCACGGAAAACTCGGCGTACTCCGCCCCCTACCAATACCCGAACAACCCTGGCAGGAAGTATCAATGGATTTCGTCACTGGCCTACCGGAGAGCGAAGGATACGATGCAATCATGGTAATCGTGGACCGACTGACGAAGATGCGACATCTTCTACCTTGCAATACAACTGTTAACGCAGAAGATGTCGCCCAGCTATATCTACGGAACATCTGGAAACTCCATGGTCTCCCCACCCATGTCACCTCCGACCGCGGCACACAGTTCACTGCCAAGTTCTGGAAGGAACTATGCAAACACCTTGGGATCGATGCAAGGATGTCCACCGCCTTCCATCCAGAAACAGACGGCCAAACCGAAAGGCTCAATGCTGTGATGGAGCAATACCTACGAGGTTACGTGTCCTATCAACAGTATGACTGGGTCAAATGGCTCCCCATGGCCGAATTCTCTGCCAATAACCAGGTCTCCGCCTCCACAAAAGCTACACCTTTCTTCGCAAACTTCGGCTTCCACCCGCGGTTCACGGTGACAATCAACCCATCCGATAAGACACCGCCTAGCCTCGATGCCAGGGACTTCGCCGGGAAGATGTCGGAACTACATGAATACCTACGCACCAATATCCGAACGGCACAGGACCAGCAAGAGCAAGCCACCAACGCGAAGCGAACCCCCGCACCCCAATATAATATCGGCGATATGGTCTTTGTTTCAGCAAAAAATATCCGCACCACCCGCAACTCGAGGAAGCTCGACTGGAAGAAGCTCGGACCATTCCCTATCAAGGCAGTTATCTCCCCATACGCCTACCGAGTCGACCTCCCCCGGAGTATGAAGATGCACCCTGTCTTCCATGTGTCGCTCTTGGACCTCGCCGCACAGGACCCAGTACCGGGCCAGGTACAACCACCCCCGCCACCCGTTATCGTCGAACAGGAGGAGGAATATGAGGTTGAGGAGATTCTGGACTCGCGGGAAACAAGGAATAACGGCCTGAAATACTTCGTCAAGTGGACAGGGTACACCGACCCCACCTGGGAGCCCGCTCCCTACCATAACGACACCGCCGCAATCGATGTCTTCCATGCACAATACCCTGGGAAACCAGGACCACTCGAGGCGAAGGTCAAGACTCAGGCTCGCAGGAGCTCGCGCTTGAAGGGGGGGCTACTTTCACGGATCGGTTGGTGGAGTCGTCGGGTTAGACGGAGTGGGATTAGTCAGGAGGTTTCTACCGTGTTCTTTGGGTTTCTGTTCGGTTGCGCAGTGTGAGTCATTGGGATTAGTCATCGCAGGATAATTCTTGGGTATAATAAGAGGGCTCTCCCTCGCTTCGTTCCTGTTTCTCCTTCTCTTCTTCTTTCCTTACGCAACGTCTTCTGTACTCCTCGCAACACCAAAACTTTCGAACAAACAAAAACTTTTGGCCTGCCTTTCCGATAAAACTTTTACTCGAACACGATCCTGTATGTCAATAGACCGCGTAATCTATTGGTATCTCATCGCACATCTGTTCGTACGCGAAGTCATTCACGCTCTAGTCCCTGAGTTGTGATTCTCTCACCCCTCAACCCTCGCTTAAGCCTCGCGACCGCAGCGAAAATAACAACCTGGCCTCACCAAACCCACCCAACCCTCCAAACACCGCGGGCAGGAAGAGAACTCTATCAGAAGTCTTCCCAAACCCAACCCGATCCGGATCATCAGTAATGTCCCAGCAAGCCTCGTTGAGCTCCTGGTTCGCAGGGGCCCCCCCTCCAGGAACCCCGGCACCCCCCCGCTTCCCCGACACCCAATCCACCCAATCGACCCAACAAACACAATCCACCACAGTGGAACAGACCCAACTCGGTAATGAACCTTTTTCCATCTTTGCCGAACATACTCAGTACAACGAACCATACGCCCCAAAATATGACTACATCCACCCCAGCATCGTTCCCGAAGAATCCCACGCCAGAATGGACTTGAACTACATCTCTTGGGTAGTTAGAAACGCCCTCACCGTAGCACTCGAACCCCTCAACCAAACGACCGAACAAATCAACAGGGACCTAAAAGCTACCATCGAAGTCCTATCCACCCAAAACGATTCCCTCAAGCACACCGTCGACGTCCTGGCCAAACAAATGTTTGAAATGACAAAGAACCAGGACAAAACATCGGAAAAACTCCACCGCCTCCAACAACAGCTTACCAACCTCTCTGTCAACAGGCCCAGCAATCAAGCAATCACCGAAGGTAGAACTGGTGCAATTGCCGCCGTCGCGGCTGCCACCATCACCGCTCACACCACACCCGCCAACCACCCCAACCACCCTAACCAACCCAACCATGCCCAACAGCAAAAAGGGAAAGCTAAGGAAACACTGGCTCCACCGGCACCGAAATCCTACGCGTCCGCTGCGGCAGGAAATACAAACCCCGAATTCACGACTGTCACAAACAAGAGGAAAACCAAACCCAAAGCAGACCCCCTGTTTAAACCGGAAATCACCAAACTCAACCGGGAAATCGTGATCGAAACCAACAAGGAAATCACAGTCACCCCATCGGACATCAGAACCAAGATAAATGCAAAAATCCAGGACCCTGATTGCCAGCTAATCGCCGCCCGGAAAACAACCAAGAACAACATAATCTAGAATCAAAGTTCGCAACCCCAGCAACTAAGGTCCTGGAATACAAAAAGGAAATCGAAACCGCCCTGAACGAACTAAAGATACCCTTCGTCGACATCCGAATTAACTCCAGATGGTCGAAATTCATCATTCACGGCATCCCCACATCCATAGGCGAAGCCTTCGACGCAGGACAATGCCTAGCATCGGAAATCAGAAGCAACTACGGCAACACTTTCGAACTGGCCCAAATCCCGAGATGGCTATCAAAACCAGAAGCCCGAATCGGAAAGTCACACTCCTCCATGATCATCGCCCTCCCCGGACAATTCACCAAAGAAAACCTCGGCCTCCGATACCTTACCCTCTTCGACAGGAACTGTAAAATCGACAGTTACCTCCCAGCAAACCCAGAGACCCAGTGTGCCAAATGCCTCGAATACGGCCATAGACAGGAACGATGCTCCAACAGCGGAAGGTGCGGACACTGTGCCGAGGAACACCAAACCAAAGACCACCCATGCACAGAATGCGCTGGAGGCCTCAGATGCTCACACACACCTATCCGATGCTATCACTGTAAAGCCCCCCACAAAGCAACAGACGCCAACTGCCCAGAACGAACCAAAGTCCGAATCACAAACAGACTCGGACCAGACACAAACCCAAGCCCGCTACCAATTCCCGTAGTTATCCCGGCCCAAGAAGCCCCACAAGAAGACGCAGCCATGGACAACACCCAATGAGTCACATCAAAAGAACCACGGCTATCGCACAGCAACTGAACTGTGCGAAAAACGAGCTAACAACAAAGTCAGTAGTGGAGGAAGCAGAACAGGACCACAACATACTATTTCTTTTGTTACAAGAACCATGGAACAATAAGGACGGCCACCCACCGGAATCCCCTCTTTTCTATCTATTCACAGCCAGCAACAAGGGCACCAAAGCCGCCACGTACATCAGAAAACATGCCAATCTAAAACCAAAACACCATTACACGCACAACAACTTCATCGTCTCCGTCACGGTGGAAATCCAGAACCAAAAAACACAAATACTCAACATATACTCACCAGGACGAAGCGGACCTTTCGCAGAAATCTCCCATCAAATCATCACCATCCAAAACTGCCTCGTCATGGGAGACTTCAACAGCCACCACCAACTCTGGTATGGACACAGATCCCACGACTACACCAACACGATTAGAGCAGACAAATCGGGATCCAGGAAACTGAAGAAATGGATAGACCGACAAAAGTTATCCCTACTCAACGAACCAGGCGAATTTACACATTTCCCCAGGAACAACAATAGACCGACCATCATCGATCTGACACTCGTAAAAGGACCAGTACTGGACCATGATGTCCGCTGGAACATCGACCGATATGGAGCAGGTTCTGACCATGGAAAAACGATCCTGCAACTACGAATAGAGAAACCCCCCCATATCCCCAGGAGACTATGGCACCGAACAAATTGGGAGAAACTGGAAGAAAATATCTCAGGCCTCCACTTCCCCCCCGAAGCATGGGAAAGCCAGAACCACACAAAGCAATCGGTTGACTTCATTCTCGACCATATAGACAACCTGATAGACCAGATAACCCCATGGAGCCAAGGACACCTTAAATCCAAAAAATGGTGGACCCCAGAGCTGAAGGAAATTAAATCAACCCTCAACACACTAGAAAGGAAAGCCAGAAACACCCAAAAGGACGAAGATAGGGAATCTCTCAGGAAGACCAGCAGGAAATGGACGGCAGCAATCCGCAAAGCCAAGACAGAACAAAGGGAAAAAGAACTCATGGAAGCCAAGGGAAGCGCCATTTGGAATCTAGTCAACACGGGGAAAAGAAGGGACTCTACAATCCCAACTATACAAGGTGAAGAAACGTTTGCGGGGAAGTGCCAAGCTCTAAGAGCCCAACTCTTCCCCACAAATTGGACGTCCCCCGACAACCCCCCACTCCAAATTAGACCCCCCTCTTTTGACCTTAGTGACGATTTCCAGGAAGTAACAACAGAAGAAATTACATCCGCAATCAGATCATGCCCGACACACTCGGCCACCGGACCTGATAACATCCCATACCCGTTTATACAGGCAACAATCAAGGCAAATACCCAACTCTTCCAAGATATGTTCTCGGCCATGCTCCGACATGGAGTCCAGCCGGATCGATGGAAAGCGGCAAAATGCATACCGATCCCCAAACCAGGAAAATCCGACTATTCGTCAGCCAAAGCCTACCGACCCATCTCCTTATTACAATGCTTCAGCAAAGTACTGGAAAAGATAGTGGCAACAAGACTATGCACCGCCGGATCCATCCTGGAAACCCTTAGCAAAGACCAGTTTGGAGGAAGACCAACAATCTCAGCGATCGATGCCCTATTACGGACCCTTACACCCATACAACAAAACCTCCTAATCAAACGAACCACAGGAACCACCCCAGACAGACCAGCCCTCCTTACAAATGATATACAGGGAGCTTTCAACTGCGTCAACCACCTCCTACTCGCAGAAATCATGACCCAACAAAAATTCCCAACATACCTAACCAACTGGTGCAAGGAATTCAACACCAACCGAACACTCCAATTCCAATTTAACCACGAACTGGAACCACCACAACCATATGCCTCGGGACTACCCCAAGGCTCCCCCCTCTCCCCAGTATTATTTATGATATACGCCGGAGTGATAACAGACCCCACCAACTCCCCCAAAGAAACCAACACCACTTATATCGACGACGATGCACTTGTACAACTCGCAAAGTCCCCCCTCTTCATCACCAAAAGACTCAACGAAAGAATGGCAGAAAGGGTCAAGAAAGCAGCACCCCTCAACATCAAATACGAACCTCAGAAATCCGACCTGGTATTCTTCAAACCCAAATCGTCGAACACTCCAACTCCCAGAAACTCGGTAACAATCGCAAAAGAAGAAATCCAACCTAAAGACAGACTCAAATATGTCGGAGTCTGGCTGGACTCAAATCTCTCCTTCCGACCCCACATCGAAGAAACCATCACCAAAGGCCTTAAAGCCCTAAGCAGAATCCGAAACATCGCACACCTCCCCGGGACAACAGTAAAATCCATCCACCACCTCATCGTCCAAGGCTTCCTCCCCACCATCCTATGGGGATCAGAGGCATGGTGGACGGGAGCCGACCACATCATCCGATCACTATCCCCACTCTATAACGAAGCTGCCAGGATAGTAACAGGCCTACCCCGCTGGACAAAAACCGAAAGACTGCTGAAAGAGGCAGCACTCCCCCCACTTGAACACCTCCTCAACTACAAATCACGAAAATACGGGACACGTATCCTTTGTCACCCTGCCGACCACCCACTCAACGAAGGACTTATACAGCTCCTCCCCACCAGAACTAAAAACATAAAAGGCACAGGCCTACACCGGATAGCATCACTCATGCTACCCTTCCAAGAACCAGGCAACCGCAGAGAGCGATGGATCCAAAACGATACTCTCACCAAACGAATGCTGGAAGAATGGAACTCCATCCCATGCACCAACTACCACGAACCAGGGACCCTAAAAATCCAATCAAAGCGAGCAAAACTCCTCCGATCCAAAGCAAAACTCATACACCGCATACGATGTCAAGCCACCAGGATAGACAGACACGCAGCATTCACAGAACCCGAACCCTGCCAATGTGGCTCGGAACAATCTTCCAAGCACACTATGATCGACTGCCCACGATGGTTACAACTACGAAGGCCACTTATGGACAAAATCCCAGGACCGCCCACTTGGGAAAACTGGCTATTCACCAACCTCAACGTAGATATGGTTCTACAATTCGCAGCAAAAACCAACCTACTCGACTGGTACGAAATGGACGAGGAAGACCCGGAGGAATGATATTTCTTTCTTTCTATCTTTTCTTTTCCTTTTCTGTTCCGCCTTATGATTCTTCACGTTGTCTTTTCTTCTCTTCGGTTTGCTGTTCTTTTCCTTTGTCTTTTCTTATGTCTATAGGCGGAGGCGTCGGCGTGCGATAAGTCCTGTACTTCAAAGCAATATAAAACTATCTATCTATCTATCTTCTGTATTACCTATACTATAACACTCGTCCTTACCTGGCCTATCGTACCAGGAAGGACCACTCCTATATCTACGCTGGTTCTCAATATATACGCTGTTACTTCTCCTCTTCACGGGGACCTTCGCACCTCGCTTGACCTCACTTGACTAACTCGACAGCTACTACTGTTGCACATCGTACCCTGCGGAATATCTACCATCACCCCCCCTTGAGACGATACCTATGATTGAAAACCCTGCCTCCAAGAAGATTGATACCACGAAGGTCCCACAAATACAGGAACCATTCTTGTCCTATAAGATCGCCGAGGTAGGTACCACTCGCAACCATAAATGATCCAAAACCCAAACTATGCCACTAGTTCCCCAGCATAAACACAAAGCGGGTAGTTCCGCCTGAGGCTTACATCGACCACGAGGGACAATTTTAGTCCACAATACATTCGGGACACCATCTCCCTTGGACTGGCATCACTCATACTAAAGGAACTCTTGCTGTCACTACCAATCAGTACTCTTACTGCTGCTCCCTAGAGAATAAAAATTGGATCACAATGATCCTAGCAGGAAAACCTGGAGGGTCCGACGCTGCCAAAAATATCCAAACAAGAACGCCGCACACCGCGCTCATCTCATGCCAAAAAAAGGTTCTGAGATTGTACTTCTCCTGTTCCGCACCCAGTGAGTAATCACCATTTGCGAAGACACCTAAGCCATGGCCATCGCACCCGTGAGACCAGTGCAGCGTACATAATTGCGCTCAAAAACTGAAGCCTGTTGAAGCCAAGGTTTGAGGGACCACTAGCCAATACGCTACAGATTGACCCCCTCCTGGAGAGAAACCATCTCAGTTCTCTTTATCCACAGGAACACCACTCAGAGGACACCACGGCGGCCAAAGCTTGAGGAAACAGCAGGGACCGAAAAACAATTTTCCATCGAGCTTCGCTGTACTTCTACCAATGGTCCCGACCTCAAACTTGGAGAACAAACCACGTCGATCCCATGTGATTTTCCCACCCCAATGCCTTTCCATCATACCTTTGACTCCAAGGGAGGTGCCTAGCCAGCGAAAGAGCGAGAACCAATCCGCACCCAAGTTCATACTCCAACACTCCGAGGACCAACCACCACTGCCCCGAAAGTCAATCTTTGTCCCGACCCGGTACAAACTTCAAACGATATGCAACCTCAGTGAGGTAACCTTACGAATCAGCAGAGCATACATCTGGTTCCAAAACAGTGGTTTCTTCACAAGGCAAGCTGGCAGGTCCCTCTACGAGCTTACTGAAACACACTCAACTACAGACCGCTACCAGTCGTTCTCTCTTAGCCTGATAGAAGGTCCTCACCATTCACTCGGACTCTTCCACCCCTCTCCTCTTGGTGAGCGCGTTATGATATATCACTCGGTAGAATGCAATCAACAAGAACATACTTTTTTTAATTTTTATTTGATTCATTAGAAGGCATACACCAACTGGTACTAATTGAGGAGACGTACCAAACAGTTGCTTCGCGGAGTATGTTTTTTTATAGTCGGTCTTACCTGCGAGAGTACTTCGGAATACATTCGCATGCATCAGAGGTCCCACCGCAGTCAAACCCCGATGACTACCAATCTAGTTCAAATCAGAGTTGCTTCGTAGAGAATGGACCACTAGATTCTCAAAACCCCTGAGCGGAGGGGGAAGGCCTCGACACCTGCACTCCGAAACGAGGAACCACTTTGCTCGAAGCATGATCCTCATCCGAGAGCGAGGCACCACCCCTGTGAGGAAAACCAAAGGTACCAGCCATCATCTTGCAAACAATCCGTACCGTCCTAGCTTCACCAGTCTCAGGAGGCCCAGCACACAGAAGTAGTGGCCTCCACTGGGCGAAACTCGAGGAACGACTATACTGGAGAACGATCCCACACGCGAGCCTAGGTTAGCAACCTCTGGCTTTAAACATAATTCTCTCATAACCAAAGTTTGAGGCATCACTATGCTTTCAAATCCCTGAGATCCTATGACCAAAGGACCACCTTGGACCCATCCCACCGACATGTCATGTCACTAAGGACCCCTAAGCTCCAGCACACTCAGAAACTCGGAATTAAAACAGGCTTCATTTCCCACAGCACTTGATTTCAACAGTCGTGCACCCAAGACAAAACTCCAAGGAGAAGGGTTATCACTCGGATAACAGAGGTCCATCACCTGATTCTTATCTAAGGTATACAACACCATGAGTACCGAAAACGACCCACTGGCACCAAATCCATTGTTGCAGGCATCTAACCTCATCAACATACCCATCAGACCTATATATAAACAGAGGTCCCTTAACAACCAAAGCTAGAGGTATTACCAGGTTGCCCATCCCATGCGCATAACCGGAGTGGTCCAAACCCCACCTCACAAAAAACAAGAACGAGAACACCTTGGATATCTAAATAGCGGAGCCTACAGAAGCATAAATTTACACGCCTCCTGGTTGTTCCCTTCATGCTTATAAAAGGTCCCGAAGATGAACATAGACTCTTGTACTATTGCAACTTCTTCTCTCCCCTAGTGCATCATAATGTATCACTCCACAGGCATACAACAAGAGCGAGCTCAGTTTTTTCCTCCCGGTTTTATTCATTAAGGATACGAGTAATATCACAATTGAGCCTAGAAGAGAAATTAACCCTTTTTCTTTTCCTACTGTGTTTCTATGCTTCCTGAATATTTGCAACACAACAAATCCCTCGCACCACAATACATCCAATACTATTTATTCCGTTAGTACAGTGAGAATGAGGCGAGCTCCGTTGGGCTTCGCAGAAGAGGTTTTAAACACCCACGAATCCTTAAATATCAGCCTCGTCAATATTCAGCATATATCCTTCGAATCTCCCTATATCATAACTTCCCCCTAAATAATAGAAACCCACCTACGAGTAGCAGTTTAAACATCGGCTGAGTATAAGACAACTCCTCGATTAAATATGTATTTGATATAGTATCAGCAATGTACTTTCTAGCGCGGTTATCTGAAGCTTAACAACACGTATTACTAAACTGGTTAGTCTTCCCCAAGGAGCCACCGTACCCAGACTTTGTGACTATACGTGTCTCGTAATTCAACGTCACGTCTCAAAAGCAGTCTTCTCCCTCTTTTTATACGAAATCCACCCAAACAACACACTCGAATTACACAGCAAACACCAACGCTACAGAAAGCGATGTCGGCAGACGAACTACGGATGATTGCAAAGTATAAGGCTCGCATCTCAGCATACGAAATCCGAATCGGCCACCTCACCCTAAAGCTAGCAGAGCATGATCGACAGATTCTCATGTTGCAGGATAAGTATTCGTCGCCGAGTATAACGCCGCAATCCTACCAGACACCCACTCGCAGGAGGTGTGGAACTCCACAGGGCCATGAAAATCGGAAAATAGATATCTCAGGGAAACTTCTAGCATGATTGACTTTGTCGAATGGCTCAAAGCGGAACCTGCTCGCAATTTGTCATTCCTACAAAGAGCATTCACGCTGCTCGTGAACGCACTGGTCAGTTTCAAATTCATTTTCACAGTCCTTTGGACTAACGTTCACCTCCTAGGTTCTATCGAAGCTGTTGGTGGAGCTACAAATCCAGGAGCTACAAATAATACTCATCAGCTTACTGGTCAGTATCCTAATTTCTCCCTTCAATTCAGTAAGCTAACAGCAGCCAGTAGGCGACATCAAACACCAAAATGAAGCCCGCCAGATGGAAGCGATGAAAGAGAATGATTCCAAAGCAAAAGAGCAAATGAATCAGTAATGGCTGGGAATTAGGATGATGACGAGAGCTCATTACAACTGAATACGATTCCATGGTACTCGAGATACCATAAGATGGACCACTTTTGTAAGAAGACCATTAAATCTTCACCCGCTATCCTGGTATACGAACTCTCACTCTGACTGTGCTTTATACCAAACAGCGTATACTCTTCTTTTCAGTCGGGGTTTTCAACGAATATTAAACTTGATACACTTAACGAGAGATTTCGCTCCAATGAAACTGACAAAATGGAATAAGAAACTATACTTGTTATAGCCAATGTCACTCACAAGTTCGGCGATTCTTCTATAGTAGTACCAAATAGATTCGACGGACTCTCTCACACTTTGATAACACTTTTAAACCCTTACATTGTCTGTCTCAACCACTACTGGTCACTCACAAGTTAAATTGAATTCTTTTACTACCTTTTTGTGAAAACTGTTGTATTCTTTCAATAAATATCACTTAGTCGTACTTCTCGAGAACTCAAAGCTTTGTTCACTAAATTCTCATACTCTACTCCGAAAAATGTTACACTGCGTGATATCTTTGAATACTTTATTCTCTGGTCATTTGAACAAGTCTTGTAATCCCTTTTTTTTTTTAAATATTCCAACATAGATTATCACTCGCCCTGTCCCAAAACTTGTCTGTGGAGAACCCAAACCTCTCGAGAACCAACCACTCTCGGATACCATATCCTGCCAGAGCATTAATGTTAGTGAGCAAATCCACATTCACATACTCTCCTGAGTGCATATCTAAAATAAATCCACAGTCATCTACTGTCACTCGTACCGCCCGAATCCATTCCATCAAGTGAACATATCTACAGTATGATATTTTTTACTTATACCCACACCTTGAGTGTATTTCGGTGATTATAGCCAATTGAAATCTACTCTCTCAGTACAAAGTGTAAAATAAATTTAAACTCACTCATTGTCACTCGGTAATCCGAAGCCTTTTCTACATAGATACATACTCCAAAAGCTTATTGTTCCTTTTTAATCCCCGGTACTCGATATACTGTATCATTAGTGACCGAACCCACCTCTTCTATAGCCCTTCGTCAAAAGAATTAAAATTCATTGCCATTCATAAACCGTCTCTCGTCCCCCCAAAAACCTTCCTCCCTAAATACATACAACCACAGCTGAACATTACTTACTCCTATCTATACTCTGAAAATAGATTTTAATTATCAAAGTAACCATCATCACTATAGTAATCTGATGTCATATTTCAATTTAATCTAGATTCACCAAAGGTCACTCGTTATAACCAAGTTCAACGCAGCAACAGCTGCGAGTGACACTGTGAATTTCATATATAAAGTCCTTGAATTAAAATACCACCCCCTGCATCAAGGGCACTTAGAATGCCTACTGCGGCAACATATATTACTACAATACCCACAACTCTTCTCCCCCTCACCTTCAAACCATGCTATTTAGACTCTGCGAGAGGTGATGTGTTAAGTAGCCAATAGCATTATATTTCCGACGTGTTTTTAATCACTGAACTAGATTTATGCAATGATAGAAGTTAATTTATTTCCCTCCACTGATAGCAAATCCCCGCAGCCTACACAAGAGATATCTATTCCTACTAGATACCTTTTCGCATCCGATATAACCACCTCCATACACAAATATAAATCAGTCTCATGCTCACTGTCATTATAGCTCAAAAGTAATTAATTTCATGCCTGATCTGTAATGACCTATCGTCATTTAACCCTTCTTCACAACCTTATTCCCCCATAGCGAATTCAAGAACCCAGCCATATAAGCCCAACCACAATGAACCTATAATTAACACTCGTTAAAAGCTCTTCGAAACTAGCATATTTCTTTACTAACCTTATCTTTAAATATCGATTGCCATATCGAAAACCCTCATGAGGTTTGTGCTTTTTTGACCATGAACCCAGACCAGCTTTCCAATCCAAGCAGTGTACTCATCGGGGTTAAAGACTTCGACACCCATAAGCCCCTTGATCTTCACCCTCAATCGCCTGATAAATTGAGCAACATATACCACTAGCATGATAACATGTGGCCCATATTTGCACGTTAATTTCTGACCCATATTACTCCTTGAAACTTTGCAAATATGCTGAGGTAGTTGGCATCGGAAACAGCAGGCATACTGATCGCATTTCACAACATTTCTCCACTCCCAGTAGGAATTATAGTCACTACTAATCCCCTGTAAACTGAGCTTACTATACCTCCCAGTACATTCCTTGCTTGGATGATCAAGCTCGGCTTCCACTCGAGAACCCATCCAACAGTACCCACATGAACCAGCGAGCTTCGGCATTGCTCCCTCTATCCTGTGCCAGTACTCGGAGGCCAATGCAACCCTTTCGACCCTCATCTCCTCTATGACCCGCAATGTGGTGCTTTTATACTCTGGTGAGGCCCGGTTCACGTTTTTTGAAATGACAGCCTCCGAGGAACTTGAGCGCGAATTGCCAGTACTTATTGCAAAATCAGTCAATGGCAAGCTAACACTTGATGGGGCACCAGCTGGCAGTCTGGACATCTCATACCTATCGACCACCCTTATTATTCTTCTATTTTTTACAGGTTTTTCAAGAATCGCAACTGGAGTATCGTCATCGTCGTTTTCGTTCGAGGAAACGATGGTGCTTGTAGTCCTTCGCCTTTTCCTTGCATTGCCACTGGTCATTGCACCATCATTACTTCCACTAGCTGCAGATATTCCCCTCATTTGATTATTATCATTCCCGTCCGATTCTGAATCAATGTTGATTACAGATTTGTTGATCGGGACACTTAATTTTACACCGAAATTGATGGCTACTTTTTCTTTGGCTTGAGCACAAGTTAACCTCTTCGTGGCTGCACCAATAGCGATGTTTACCTTAGCGGGTACATCGGGAATTGAAGTGCTCGAACTCGGTGTTGCCAGTCCAGAAGCTCGTGAAGTTCTTATCTCGTTATTATCCTCGACATTTGGTACTGGAACATATTCAATCGACTTTGCAAACAAGCTTGCCACTTCCTCATCCTCAGAGTATAGATCCTCCCCTTGGTGAAGTTTCCTTAGGCAGTTATCGCATAATTCGTCAGAACCCAATATGCACCTCATACCATACCCATCAAAATACTCACCAAGCTTTATCCTTCTACAGTCGCTTGTCTTGCAGTAAGCTGTCATAGCCTCTCTGTCACCACTCATAATATCAACCTTCTCACTATCGATATTATCTGTAGCTACTAATACCACAGAACTAGCAGTGTTCCCATTTCTACCTGCTCTCCCACTTCCCTGTGAAAAGTCAACGAATCCATAGGGAATTTTAAAATGTACCACCAAGGTAATATTCGGTATATCGATACCTGCTCCTAATGCAGTTGTGGCAACAAGAATCCTACTCTTCCCATTGGCGAAATCGTCGAGTATTGCATCTTTATCACCAGTTCTCGAGTGATACATCGAGCAATTCAGAGTTCTCGCAATATTTTCACCCTCTTTGCAAGACCTGGTATATATTAAGGCTTGTGCATTGGTGTTACTAGAGAAGTCTGACATAATCTCATCGAGATGCTTCTCTATTGATGTTCTACTGCCGGTGAGTACTGAGTATGCGATGTTGGATCGTGATACTCTAGCCCGCACCAAGGCAAAGCTCGGTATGAATGCCGCTTTCCTCAGCTCGGGTTCCATCCAGCTTGGCAGGGTTGCAGTCAGAAATATACATTGTACACCGATGCCTGTAAACCAGTCGAGCTTTGTAAATGACTCCCTGAAATTGACCATGGTGACAAGCATATGTGCTTCGTCTACTACTACCCTATCTAATCTCCCAACTTCCTTAATTCTCCGGATATATTGTCTGAACTTCGCCGATACTGCCGACTCCACTGTAACAACTAACAATTGACTATCCTGTTTCATGTCCTTACCCCACAGCTGGCAGTCGAGTTTTAGGGTGCTCGCCCTCCTTACAATATCCTGCGAGAGCGCAATGAATGGTGAGATTAGAACTGTAACCCCTGCACCAAGCTCCAGCGAGGGGCCCTGCAAAAGAATACTTTTGCCTCCACCAGTCGGCAGTACCACGACTAGCGGTGATACCCCCTTTAACAAAGCTGCGAGAGCCTCCTTCTGCTCTACCGACTTGAATTTGGCATCGTTACCATATAACCCATTCAGTATCTGATTGCACCGGATGTGTGTTTCTTCATTGGTCAATCCTCTTGATTTCTGCTGTACAGATACCTGCCCAATCTCCCTGACTAGATCTGCAGTCGCTGATTGTGTAATGCTCTCCACACTCTCGGGGTTTTTGTCCTTCGTCTTCGTTCCTGTAACCCCCTCAAGTACCTCACTTTGAGCCAATAAGTTTTGCTTTGGATACACAAGCTTGTGCCAATCGCGGCTGATTAATCCAAATATATTCATCGAGCTCTCTGTCAACTCATTCAAAGTACTTGCATTGACAGGATAAAACCTATCTGCTACAGCACTCGAATGTGCAGCTTGCAAATCGAGGCCCTCCTCCTCGGCTTGGGAGTCTTCATCTTCAAAAGGCTTTTTCAAAAACCTTCTTCCCATAGAAATAGCCAGGTGTCGGTAGGTGGAAACTCCAAATTTGTGGTCTACACCGAATTCTGAGCAGGTTACTCTTTTGAGGGCATCTGTGAGTCGATCGCTCTCCCATGCCTCTTGACCATCATTCGAAAAGAGATAGTATCTGGAAGAGAAGGAAACTTGTGACTTTTTTGTCATAGTTGTATGTTACAGGGATTACGGAATACTGTCCTAAAGGCTTAGAACAGTGAGGAATACGAGTGACGGATTGTGATGCGAGGACGGTCGGGTAACGGAAGGACAAGCATAGAAAGGTATCGGGTAGTGTGGGGGCACGCGGTGTTACCACACTAGTACTATACTATTATGACGGCACGCTTACTGTTGGGTGTCTCACCCGAAATAGAATAGGAAGCGGGGCTTACGGCTGTAGGCTGTTCTACTCAGGGAAGTAGGTCTAGGATAATAGTATGGTACAGCCCGATGACTGGCAATTGCAAGGTTCATGGTTACGTGTCGGAATTAGAATGGAGGACGGAACTATGCGGGGGCGCTTTTCTATCTGGGGTATCTTCGGGAGCATTGTCTTATTCTATTATCGTTGTATCAGTTAGTATTAGAAAGCGGGCCTTGGCCTAGGTTCCAACATGTATAAATAGGGCAGGATTCTGCGAAGACTTGAGGGTATCATCAACCATCAAGTCAAGGGAATCCGGTTTACAATATCATCAGTTTAAACGCTACAGAATTATCGCTTAGCACTGGCCATTTCCCCAAACACTATATTGTACCTTATCCCTAACTTTTACTCTTTACCTATCGCATACACTACCAAAAGTCTCGATAAGACAACTACTCGCTTAAACCCATACTTTGAGTATTTTGCTTAGTGGCGGATAGTCACCGTGCTCTTAGTAGAAGAATAAGCGCTTAGTCTATTAGAAAGACCAAGGTACTATATGCACCCCCGAGTGGCAACAGCAGCCATCAATAACTACCTTTGCGCTACATCCTTCATCGTACGAAGAGGAAGCGCCGAACACCTATACTGCGGATACCTTCATTACACAGGTTTCTTCGCAGAAGCAGGAACCACAGCCACCTTTGAGGAACACGATCCCGAAATCCTCAACTACCCAGAACTCTTCCCAATCAAGATCACCCTCTCGCAACGGTCTTTCGGACTTGCTCACCCAGCCCCTTGGTTCATCGCTCAACCCTGGTGCAGAAGGCAACCACAGCTCAAACTCGAGCAACTTAGCAATGTCAAGGGCTCATCAGCAACGGTCGGAGGAAGACTACAACATGGAGAGCTCAATCGCCTTGAGAGATCGAGGTATATTGGAAACCCAGGCGAAGAGGCGCCACAGGAAAGAGAGAGATGTGCCGATAGGCTCCCTCTTCGCATCGACGAGGCAGGAAGAATCATATGGGCAGGCGAGGAGGCGGCAGGTAGACCACAGGGAATTCTCCCCATACGTCACCCCAATCAGAGAGAGATCCTCTACTCAGAGGCCCTCGGTGCCTCGGGTAATGGACGACGACGAGGATACCAACATGGACGTGGAGGAACGGCGGGTGGAGAACCCTTTTGGCGACCTTATTGGGCAAGAAGTCCAGCGACAAGGGGCCCCCGTGGTGCAACAGCTCAGCCGTGGGATCGAGGAACTCAGCATGCACGTACGGGACATTCCCATCCTCAGAGAACTCACCCGTCAGCAGCAGGAGTACACCAACAAGATCGTCGAGGACCTCCACGCCAAGTTTGCTGGGGACAGAGCCGAGCGCGACAATCAGCTCAACCAGGTCATGGCTCAGCTACGAGCGGAATCCACCGCCGCTACCAGCAACCTCGGTCAAGTCCTTGGGCAGATCGTCGAAGCAACTAGGGCGCATCAGGAGAGGCAGGAGCGACAGGATCAGCACATAAACGCGCTGACCAACTTCGTCCAGCAACTCCCAAAGGATGGCCCAGTGCAGATACCCGCGGAAGTTGCGGCTGCCCTCAAAAAGATGGAACGGGACAGACAAGCTGCGATGGAAGACCAGTTCGCGGGTACGAAGAAGAACCTGGAGGAGATTATCGAGCAAATGCGGGTAGCAGCCAATAGAACGGCAGCAGCCCCTGAAGGCTCAGGAGGCGGGGGCGTAGTACCCCCCCAACCTCCACAAAACCCCCCTAGCAATTCCGGAGAAAGACCGGAAGAATCAGCAAACCAACCCCCCGTACCCCCTCGCTCTGAGGCCAGGAGCCAACAAAGTGAGCAAGGAGGCAGGGGAGGCAACGGCAATAATGGTAATGGAGGAACCCGCGGGAGACCACGAGACCCATCCCCCTCCGACTCATCCAGCTCCTCAGATTCAGAGGACGATCGCCGAGCACGCGAGCGAAGGCAGAGAAGACGGGAGGAGCGAAGGCGCCGTAATAGGCAGCAAGAGGTAAATCTCATGCACCCCCCTCGCGCCACCCTGGGAGACACGCCAAAACAGGCAAAAATCCCCTTCTCTGGAAAAGCCGACGAAGACGTGCGACACTGGATTGACCAAATGGAAGTCTTAATTGAACTTCAGAGGAAAGTCCGGTGGGATGACCAAACCAAGATCCTATGGGCATCCTTGGAACTTACCGGGAGCGCGGCAAAATTCTGGCGAAACTTCGTGGAACGACTATCGGTTGACCCCAGCATCGGGACATGGGAAAATTTCAAAAACGAATTACGGATTCAATATGGCAATCGGACTAGTCAAGAGCAAGCCAAGCAGAAGATGGATAGGCTCCGTCAAACTGGCATGATCGATGACTACATCAATGAGATGCAGAATCTAGAATGGGACGCAAAGGTCGGGCCCATCGTAATGAAATCCATGATCCTAACAGGAATAAACTCCTCGCTGGAACAACGCCTCTCGAATGCGATCGAGGAACCAGAAAATTTCGCAGAATGGCTAGCATGGGTTAGAAAGGTCGGACGAAAGGATCACGAGGTGAAGGCCCGGAAAGAAATCTTACGTGGCAAAGATGTCGTGAAACCTCGTGAGGAGAAGTCGGAACGGCGAAAATCGCGCAACCCCGCACCTCGGAAAACTTTCTCCGCGCCAGCACACAACTCCAAGGCCTCGGATGACTTAGGTGTCACCAAGGACGAGAAGGAGAAGTGGCAAAAGGAAGAAAAGTGTTTCCGTTGTGGAAGAGATAACCACTTTGCGAAAGATTGCGTGGCGACGAGTAAGGTCAGGATAACCGACCTGAAGAGGAAACGGTATCCTTCCGGAGGAAAGGACCACGGAAGGGAGGGTGAAAAGAAGCGAAAATTGGGCCCCCAGAATGAGGTATTTAGGGCAAGGATTACAACTTTGGAGGATCAAAATTGATTGGGTATTTCTATTTTTTCGGTATCTCATGTTGCGTTCTGGTTTCTTTCTATTTTGTTGCGGAAACAAGGATTTTATGTATTATGGTTATTTTTATCGGTGGGCTACGGGATTTTCTATATTTGTTTTGCTACACGCGCGGAAATTCAATTCTCTTTACACACACTCTGAGGATGGGGTTACACCCCGAAACGCCTGGTGCGTAAGTGTTGTACCATGATCTTCATCAAACACTCGAACTCTCTATATAAAACCCCTCACCCCGCGCTCAACAAAAGAGAAAATCCATCGAACCAACCCACATCAAACCAATAAACAACCTTTTATTAAACCAACATACAAACATGGCTTCCAACACACAAGAAACTCGCCTCGAGATCGAAATCTCTTGGGACCACCCCGCAACTAGTACCAAACATGTCGCGACAGTCAACGCCCTCTTGGACAGTGGCACAGAAGACTGGATCATGTCCTGGGACTGTATCCACCGTGCAAAAATACCCACTCAACCTCGACCAAAGCCTCTCATCATCAGACAGGCCGATGGTACCCCTATGCCCAATTCCGGCACTCACATCACTCAACCTCTTACCCTCCGCATCGGAAATCATCCAGACAGGGCTATCACCTGTGAAGTTGGCTCGTTTGCAGGAGAGGACCTCGTCATACCACATCGATGGCTCAAGGAGCATCAACCAACCATCCATTGGGGACGCAACAGTGTTAGCTTCCATAGCAACAACTGTATAGTCAATGGATGCTTCGTATCAGTCGAGGACATATACGATCAAGACCCAGAAGAGCTAGTCATCAGGCTGTTGAGGGCGTCACCCAAGAAGCAGATGGCGATTGAGCAACACCCCTTCTGGGCAAGAGCATCGGTAAACGAGGCTCTCGTTAGTGCTATACCGGTGGAGTTTCAGGGACATGCCGACGTATTCTCCAAGGAAGGAGCCGCGCGACTACCTGACCACTCTGAATGGGATCATACCATTCCTCTTATGGAAGGAAAGCAGCCTCCGTGGGGACCGATCTATTCGCTCTCCCCACCTGAAGATAAGGCACTCCGGGAGTATTTGGACGAAAATCTGCCCTCTGGCAAAGTAGTCCCCTCCACTAGCCCAGCAGCGGCACCCGTCCTGTTCGTTCCGAAAGCTAATGGTAAGCTTCGGTTATGTGTCGACTTTCGCGGCTTGAATGGAATCACGATCAAGAACCGCTATCCATTACCACTCATGAATGAGCTGGCCGACGCAACGAAAGGAGCACTCTACTTCACGAAAATAGACCTGAAAAATGGCTATAATCTGATTAGGATTGCTAAGGGCGAAGAATGGAAAACCGCTTTCCGAACAAAATACGGCCTCTTCGAATATAGGGTAATGCCTTTCGGCCTGACCAATGCTCCTGCGTCGTTTCAGGTCATGGTCAATACCATATTCAAGGATCTTCTAGATCAAGGCGTAGTAGTCTACTTGGATGACATCTTAATGTATTCAAAGACTAGAGAAGAGCATACGACTCTTGTACGGGAAGTTTTGGAGCGACTGCGACGACACCATCTATACGGAAACCTCGAGAAAACGGAATGGTATCAACAGGAGGTAGAATTCCTGGGATTCATACTATCAGGAAAAGGGAATCGTGTATCACCAAAGAAAGTTCAGGCGATCGAAGGTTGGTTAGCTCCAACCAAAGTCAAGGAACTTCAGTGCTTCCTCGGATTCGCCAATTTCCTAAGACGGTTTATCCACCGATACTCTGAGGTTTGCAGACCCATGACCGATCTCCTGAAGAAAGGTTCCGTATGGAAATGGGGCAGGGAACAGCAGGACGCGTTCGACGAGCTCAAAGGAAGATTTACGTCCGCTCCAATACTCCGACACTATGACGAACACCGCGAAGCAATCGTGGAGACTGATGCGAGTGATTGGGCCGAGGCCGCAGTACTCTCTCAGGTGTTCGAGGACGGTATCCTACATCCGGTAGCTTACCACTCTCGCAAGTTCAACGAGGCAGAGGTCAACTACGAGATCTATGACAAGGAGATGCTCGCAATAGTCTCTGCTCTCTTGACTTGGAGACACTGGCTGGAAGGGACGGACATCCCTATCCAGATACATTCGGATCATCAAAACCTGCAGTATTTCACAACGACCAAGAAGTTGTCGAGAAGACAAGCCAGATGGGCCGAGAAGATAGCACCTTTTCGCTTCAAGATCCATTACCGACCAGGCGAAAAGAACGGCAAGCCAGATGCACTTACAAGGCGTCCGGAGTTCGCGATGGAAGGGGGAGTAATGCGTGAGCAGCCCGTAAAACAGCTACTCAACGCAGAACAATTTGTCAGAAAATCACGGACCAGCGTAGAAACTGGGTCTGAAGTGATTGGCAACCCCGAAGAGGAATGGAATCAGTTGGATCAGTGGTACGACATACCGAGCGTAGAGCTGCCTCAGCCACTACAGGGTTGGTATGAACAGGAAAGACGATGGGTTCGGAGGATGGTTCCGGATGAACACCTCCCTGACTCAAACCTTGAGATCTTCGGACCACCGGAGGCTGCTGTCGTAAAGGTAGAGCCTGCCGCTGAATGGAGTCCCGATTCGAATGACCCCACCCACGATGGTCGATGGGTAGTACCGGGCTACGCGGTCAAGCAGGTCATTGAGGAACATCATGATCGACCCGTAGCGGGGCATCTAGGAAGGGATAAAACCCTTGAGTTGATCGATAGGAACTACTGGTGGCCAGGAATGTCCACAGATGTAGCCAACTTCGTCAAGACTTGCGATGTATGCCAGAGAGCCAAGCAACGTCGGAGACACTTGTCACTCCCTCAACCCCTAGAATTAGCCACCACACCTTGGACTGATATCTCGATGGATTTCGTAGTAGAAATGCCAAAGGAGAAATCAGGATTCCGTAACGTATTGGTAGTTGTGGATCGTTTTACGAAAATGGCTCACTTCATTCCAATGACGGGAATCAACGCGGAACAGACCGCTAACGCATTTGTCAAGGACATCTGGCGTTTTCACGGACTTCCTAGGAGCATCGTTTCTGATAGAGGAACCCAGTTCGTGTCAGCATTCTGGGCGGCCATCACGGAAAGATTGGGAATTCGTAGAAGACTCTCCACATCATTCCACCCGCAGACCGATGGCCAGACAGAACGGACCAACCAGCACATGGAAGGTTATATCCGGGCATATACGGCAGGAACAGGAAAGAAGTGGAAGGATCTGTTACCTATCTGCGAATATGCCTATAATAATGCGAAGCACACGTCGACGGGACAATCACCGTTCTACTGCAACTATGGCTTCCACCCTCGGACGGACTGGCCTACAGATGCGGAGATCGAACGTTTAGATGCCAACGGGAACAACTACTTGGACGAGATCATCACGGCCCATGAGTTAGCAAGAGATACGCTACGGAAGACCTTCGACAGGATGGCGTCAAAGCCAGGACCAGCAGTACAGCGGTTCACTATCGGTCAGAAAGTCTTGCTGGATACTCGGAACCTAGGCGGATACTCCAAGTGGTCAGATAAATTTACAGGACCATTCACGATCTCAGCGGTAATAGGCAATCGGGCTTACCGCCTTGAACTCCCGGTAGAATGGAGGGTTCATGACGTATTCCACGAGATGCTGCTACGGCCCTATCGCGAGGACCCGGATCCCGCTAGGCAGCAAAACACACGAAAACGACTAGCAACACCCGAGCCACAGGAGGCATTGGCGGATGAGAACTTCCAGCCAACCTCCAACATACGACCCCATACACGAAGTCGAGGCCCAGCGATCGATGACGAACGGGCTCATAAGCGACAACGGAACAGGCGGGACTAAGCTCGATACCTTTCCCTACTCTATGACTTTTCCCACAGGGTTTTTATCATAGAAGGGTTTTAACGGTCGAGGGCGACGTCTAGGAAGGGGGAGTAGTGTTACAGGGATTACGGAATACTGTCCTAAAGGCTTAGAACAGTGAGGAATACGAGTGACGGATTGTGATGCGAGGACGGTCGGGTAACGGAAGGACAAGCATAGAAAGGTATCGGGTAGTGTGGGGGCACGCGGTGTTACCACACTAGTACTATACTATTATGACGGCACGCTTACTGTTGGGTGTCTCACCCGAAATAGAATAGGAAGCGGGGCTTACGGCTGTAGGCTGTTCTACTCAGGGAAGTAGGTCTAGGATAATAGTATGGTACAGCCCGATGACTGGCAATTGCAAGGTTCATGGTTACGTGTCGGAATTAGAATGGAGGACGGAACTATGCGGGGGCGCTTTTCTATCTGGGGTATCTTCGGGAGCATTGTCTTATTCTATTATCGTTGTATCAGTTAGTATTAGAAAGCGGGCCTTGGCCTAGGTTCCAACATGTATAAATAGGGCAGGATTCTGCGAAGACTTGAGGGTATCATCAACCATCAAGTCAAGGGAATCCGGTTTACAATATCATCAGTTTAAACGCTACAGAATTATCGCTTAGCACTGGCCATTTCCCCAAACATTGTAATGCATACCTCCCTCAAATAATCCATCAAAGGATGTACTCTTTCGATGTACAAAATGTATACCGCAGCTATATCCGAAGGGAGGAAACGTGGAATAAATTTCGAATGACCCGATTTGGTAAGACCCTTGTGCCAACTGGTGACCCACATTAACATACCATCAACAACAAAAATATTTCTGTTCCCCAAAATCCCATTTCGGAATTTAATTTTAATGATCTCCGAGGCTCTCGCGGGTTGACCCCCAACTAGGTGGAATAGTAGTAGCAGTGCTTCGAGAAGCAGATTTTGATCATTAATTAGTTGTTGAATGCCGTTGTCCATATATACCAATTCTCCATCGACTGTTCGCAATATTTTGTTCCTCAGAGTTTCATTGTCAAATATAGCGTCAAGGCACTCCCCATTCCCTTGGGGAGCAAAGATCTTCCTATTTCTTCGGTCTTTAAGAAAACAGTAGTCTCTGTTGAGGCATGACATATCATCACACACACCCGATACCCAATTCTCAAGGTCCCCTTGCGGCATAGCAATCCCGAACCCTTTCAAAAGCACCCAAGCTTTCTCCACTTGGTCTTTAATCATTTTCCTGAACCTCGCCATACTCAGTTCCGAACCTTTATAGCATATGGTTTCTTCGCCACCTTTAAGACTCCAGAACAGGTCAGGTTGGTTGGATTCAAGCCTGCCAATCTGCAAAGCCCAAGCAAGCAGGTTGGTAACCTCCGCAACTGGAACCAAGCCCGTAGGTGTCAGGTATTTGTGGTGCAGTTTCTCCAATTGAGGTAATATTTCATCGTCATTCCCTCTGGCGAGTTCCCAAGCCTTTCGCAGAAACAAGATTCTCGCATCGTATTGTAAACCTGCCAGATCTGTTGAGATATTCTTCGCTGTTTTGAATAAGGATTCAATTGGGTCAATTCCAAGAACGCCGACAGCATGTAGGAATGGAGCTCGCATTAGCATAGTCTCACTGAATGATTGCATAAGAAGGCTCATGCTGAACCCGAAAACTGCCTTTTCCAAGTTCTGGTAATGAATAGAGTTCTCCATATCATCGTCACCCGCCTGCTCATCGCTTTTACTTTGTTGGATCTCTTTCTCGATACTGATCAGCCATTCCTTTTGTTCATTCGTGAACACTAGCATGTTATCATAAGGTGGCTTTCGAATGTAATCTCCAACCCAAATATGCACGAGATAAATAATGATCTTCTTGAAGCCATCGGCGTATCTCTTTTCAGTAGAGCCAAATCTCCTTTTCCATGGTTTAACTGAGTATTCCTGTGAACTAAAGCTCGCCATCCAGCGCCTCGTCGCTAGGCCGGCCTTCCAGTCATATATGTTCCTGCAGACAATAAACATATCACCCACAGCACAGGCGACTGCAGACAAACCCTGATAAAACTCCCCTTGTGGTATATCCATTAACTTGCGGATAACCGCGAGATCTGTTTCTTTGAAGTGAATCAGCCAACCAGTTCTCCTAAGCCAAGGCGAAACCTGGTCTCCAATCACCTCCCCAACCACGCCTCCTGTCGCTCTTCTCATGAACTCGTTGAACTTTCTCTTTTCATTGACTCTCATTTCTTCCGTTATCAATCCCCTATCGATTCTCATCTTACTATCTGGAACTACAGGAAACCATTTCCTCCCTAGCCCTATAAAGAATGATTGTACCTGGGCATCGCGATACCCTTTTGCTGAATTGTGTCCCTCAGGGGGATTTGTCGGTGTCTGTTTCTCTCGGATATGCCGCTGCATTGTCTCTTTAGATCTTGATGAATAAGGGCATGAGAGGCATCTAAACCCATCATAAATCGCCAGAGGATCGATTGGAGCTTTATCGGGAACCTGCACTTCCACCTCGTGAACCGGCAAAAGCTCCAAAACTTCGAGAATCTTTTGCAAATGTTTTTCACCCTTTTTGAACTTGTGTTTCGACACCAAGTGTGAGAGAATATACCTCGGATCGATTCCAGTTTTGCATTGAAAGCATATCATTACTTTGTGTTCCCGATTATACTCTAGACCCCAGTTTGCTGCAGCTCGCCGTGCTCCGAGCTCATCTAAAGGGTTATTATCCGTCGATTCTTGAATCAAGCTGGGCACAGCACTTGCTAAACCCGAAACGGCTTGCTTGTTCCAACTTGTCGATACAAGTAATCTCGTTTCGGCATACACCACCTGCATATCTGAAGCAGCCAAGAAAGGAGGTGTGCAGGCTGCCTTTCCAAGCATATCCAAATCACCGGAAAGAACAGTATTGGGAGAATCTGCTATCATCTCATAATCTTCACCCGCCACTAATTCGTTGGAAACTCCGAGTTCTGATTCCCACTCGTTAGCTACTGAGATAAACAGAAGCAATAAGAGAGTTTCTATCTCACCTAAACCAGGAGGTTCATTACCCAAACCTTGATATGACGAAGAAGCTTCCTTTTGCCCTACTCCTATATTTAGAAAAACTCATCGAACCTCGCGAGTATAAAACACTCACCATCAAAATATTTTCTTATATCATTCTGCATACAGAGGTTCTCCAAGTCGAGATCTGTAATATGATCCCCGAGAAGATCCTCCATACTTCCACTTGGGATGAGAAACTCGTCACCGGTGTCTTCCATACCAGCATTCATCTGCCCAACTTCAGCAGCCTCACTTCCCTTCGCTGAGTCTTCACTGATTATGTCATCCGTAGATGTAGTATTTTGTTCTGAAACCATTTGGCTGTCAAGCGACTCCACCACATTATCCCCATTCACAGCAAATGTGGATGGAGGAGATTCACAAACAGAAGGCCGACTCAGCGCCTCTCCAACTGGAATTACGCCCACTCCCTGATCTGTTTCAGTATCGAGTGGAGATGTAGTAGCTATTGAAAGTTTAGTAAACTCGACGATACTTGGAGCTTTTTCTGATACATACAATTACTCGGTATAGTAGCAACAGACTCTTGCAACCCTGTAGAGCTTGAGGTTTCGGCGACACTCGTCGGGACAGGTGGGGTTGCAACATTTTCCTTTAGTCGTGGATCAATCGGAACACCAGACTCAACTACATTGTCTATAGTAGCGTTGGTAGATGCAACTAAAGCTTCCGAGTTATTGCCTGACTCTACAGGAGGTGGGGCAGGCTTAGCGGCGGCTTTTGCCTTTCCCGACCGTCTTTTCTTTGTATTAATTGCTGGGGTTCCAACAGCTGGGGTGGCCTCGTTGCCCCCATCGCGCACCGAAACCCCTTGGTTACCATCACCCGCTGAGGTAGTCTTTTTTGTATTTCGTGAATAAGCAGGAGTCGTTTCATCATGTGTTGTGTTCCTCAACCGAATGTGCCTTCTTATATACTCTGGCTTTCCACTCGTATAACCACATTGGCATCTAAATAATCCTGTAACTCCATCCCGAGCCAGAGTTGCAGTATTTCCATCCCAACTGGTGGCCTCGACACTCGTTTGATGAGTCTCCTAAATATTTTACTCGAGTGTTAGAAAATGCATCTAGAACAGAGGCTGGGACTCAATCACCCTCTTGTGACTCATGAGTCTCGCATTGCTCTGAAATTTCTGATCACACTGCGAGCACTCGAAAGATGTTGTCATTTTGTCTCTAAATAGAGTCAATTATCATTACCTAAAGCTCGGGAATGCCTAATTGTTTAATCTCCCCTCAACTCACTTCTTTTCGGTATCGCTTGTTATTTTTGATTCTCAGTTTTCAAGTATGTTTTGTTGTTGTTTTGTCTGCCGAACTTTTTACTTGTGGCTCTCATCGGGCCACATTGCTTGCCACATAAACACACTATGAGTCGGCCACATTTACATTGAACGATTTCCCTCATAGTTCCAGAATTATGCATAACTGTCCTTAGAGTTACGCGTAATTTGGCTTTGATAACAAGGCTTTCGTAAATCGGTTTCATCTTACCCTTGAATAACTGGCAGATAAAATTGACAACTATGTGTATACACACTCAAAGTCGCAATGTATGACTTGATCGATTATTTGATTCGTGACCTCATCTGTTTTCTCACTATAAAACAGACAGAATGTTCCCTCATTCTCGCAATTAATATCAAACCTCCACCAATCCATACAGCAATGTCTTGTAAGAATCCCCTCGATCACAAATATTCGCTTCACCAATACCAGCCAACAGCCAATAACGAATCCCGCTTCTACAAAAAGAAAAACGAGCTGCGAAAGACGATTCATATCCGCGATAGAGGCTAGCCGGCGATCTCAGACTATCTTTGCCGCACTGTCACGGAGCCCGTTAATAGTTTCCTTGTGAATGGTCCTCTTGCAGCTTCCACTCCTCCGATGACCAGTAAGCGCGCCAAACAAGCCGCGAAGGACAAACAAAAGAACATACCTAGACTCTCGGAGGCACAACTCCATGCAAATCTCAAAGCAGATGAAGATCTTCGTAAACAGCGCGAAGAATTGGCAAGAAAAATGATCAAGCAGAGGGACAATAAAGTCCGTTTGAAACTGCGGGCAACAGAGAAAGCAAAGGCCAAGCTTATCCAACAGAAGGGCAAGCAACCCGAGGGACAACATCAATTGTCTAAATTTGGCTTCATTCAGAATACCGTTCGTACCTCTTGTAGCCAGGCAAAGGAACGATCCCCAGTTGCACGAACACAAAAACGTAATTCATTTAGCTAGTTTGTTGTCAGTTTCAGTATCTTGCTGTCTTTTGCAAACTTAATAATTCAAACTGTGTTGCTTACCTCAATGAATAAATTCGCTTTTTTTCTAACTGCAAGTCCTAATTATCTAAAACACCCCCGAGTCATTTTATAACTCTAGTATATATTAGTACACTCCTGTTAAGAATATGTATAGATACTCTTTACCTTCACTCTCCTTCCGACCATACCCTACGCGTGTCTCGAGAACGAGAGCCCTGTACCAGTCTCTATCCACTAATGCAGCTCGGAGCTCCTCGCACACAACGGCAGCCTCGCCTTTGATAATTGCGTTTTCCCTCATCAGATCTCGGGTGACCTTGATATCCTCTTCCATCAATCGTAGCTCTCTGTTCAATTCTTCGATTTCCTGTCTTTGTAATCTCCTGATAAACTCGGAATCCTCAAGCCTTTTTTTCAAATGCGAGAAACTTTCTCTTACAGAAGCTTTCAGCCTCGTAGCCTGATCTGGTGACAGAGATCTAGCAAATATGGCGATGCTAACCATTGTGTAAATATCTGTCCTGGTTTAAAAGGTTCCTGGTATCGATGATATTACTTGGCAGGTATAGAGTAGGTACTCAGTTATCGTGGAACTGATGAATTCTTTCGGGGGGGTGTTGTCTGATTCCCAGTTAACACAATTTGTACCTGAAAACACGTGTTATCTGGGAGGCTGCACAGTGAACACCTTATACCCGAACGCGATACTGTAACCCTTGCTCACTCGGTGAAATGCTTGGCTAAACCTTAAATCAACTACATAAAAATAAAATAACCCCACCCCCACCCCCACTACCCCTCCAATCACTCGAGAATGACACAAAAAATTATGCTATGAACCATTACCTTTACTCAACCAATCGGGTGCAATCAAATTATCAATATCTATCACAGTGGGGTTTCCCTAGAAAAACACGATTACAACATAAACTGAGAAATTAGAAAACCAAAAAACCATGCATTGCACATACTTGTTTCTTTTAGACTTGACACAACTCGTCAAAAGTACTCTCTATTCAAATTGGTATTCTGTCTCGTACTTGAGCCTCCTTTGAACACATATTTAAACACCCATCGGCCAATTTTCTCAAAGACACATATGTCTCCACAGAATGTATAAGTTCACACAATTGCCTCCGACTCATCACTCCTATCAAACAACTGACAAAAGCAGCCTAAGTATGTGTAAGAAACTCCATCAATCGAACTTATCTAACTATACCTCAAAAGCATAATCCATCGATTGCTTATACACAACTTAATACCCTCAAGAAACTCGATTTAATGATGAGGTTAGTGTATTCCTCCTTGCTATTTATGAACCACTGTATCACTAATCACTCGTCCTCTTCTAGCACCATCGAGGACTCTCAAAATACCGATTCATTCGTAATACCTTCACCCCACAAAATCCATTCAATTTCAGATTTCTTGGATCGGGATATTTCTACCAAAAGAAGTGGAGCCCCTCCACCCGAAAGCCCATATATGGTTCCTAACACTTATCCTCAAGCCGGATCTCATCAGGGCCTGAAGAAACCCACCCAAAGCCACCTACCCCAGTCACAGGAAGTGACTGAACTAAAGTCAACGCTGGCCAGAATCAAAAAGCTTAATCATAGATATATAAATGTTGCGAACGAGAACCTGGAACTAAAAGTTGACATTGAGCTATACCGAAAGGAGCGCAGACAGTGCAAAGAGGAACTTGATGCCATGCAGAAGAAGGCCGAAAATGCTATCGCAAGATCGCTGTTTTACCAGAAATTGTACTTCAGGTCCGAAGCCAGTCATAATCCAGGAATGCCTGAATGTCGGTTATACTCACCAATGATATATACTTTCTCTACGAATACTAATTTGTACAGATTCCTACTCATCGGACAGCCAATCGGAGTCTATTCCTGATGAATGCTGCATTCCCGAACCCCCAACTGGAGCTGAATTCACAACTAGTTCTGTTTTTATCCAAGAAGATGGCTCTTTACTTGCTAACTAGCTAACTCCTGTCTGCTGCAAGAACAATACCAAACTTTGTTCAAAGATACCATTCAAGTAAACATAAGCTATAATAATAGATGTGGTCTACCTGCTTGAAATTCCTCTGTACAATCCTGATAAGTGAACATTGTTATCGTGTACTCTTCCAGCTCCCCTGCTCCACCCCCATCTGGGCCACCATTCAGTATTTTAGTCCCCTTTTCCCAATTATTACAACAAGTATCCTTGAATACTCCTCTACAAACAAGTAGAGATGAATAGCCATAACACTCCCTTTTTCCTGCATAACATTCACACTCCGGCCACTTCACCAGAATTACAATTCTTCACAAAATAAAATTTTATCCACAACATAAATCCGTTACTTTTTGTTATGCCCTATCAGGCTTATGTGGTCTAGATAGTGTTCTAAATTCAATGAGATCCACTCTGCGGGTTTCGTTTCAATTCGCATCGAAGTATCGTTTCTCTTCCTCTGGCTACCAGCATCAGGAAAAAGTGAAATTGCTCAGTGTGCTCCATGGAGGTGATGGAGCCCGCAGAGCACGCGGTGGAATTTTGCCTTCATGGAGGGACCCTATTTGTTTCTCCTCTGGGAGCCAAATATTCTGCAAGCTAAATTAGGTCACAACTTGTGACCTCGGCACTAGTCCTTTATGTATATGCCTTGAATCGTCGTCTATTACTACATACAGTATCTGGTAAAATTATTGCGAAAGTGGGTTCTGCGTGACCCGATAGTCCTATTGGCCCTTACAAGGTTTTTGCTGCGAGCACAGACCAACAAATCCACTCTTTTAGCTCTGACTTTTGCAATAATTCTACCGGGTACTGTATACTATCTAGGCTAATTAAATCAACCACCTGGTACCTCCGCGCCCACCTCCGTCCCTACATCCGCGCATGACTGCCTTCCCGACTGTCCGCCTAGCTCTCCACCTACCTCCACACCCAACTACCTCCCCGACTGCCTGCCTTTGGTCGATCTAGTCGTCAACTTGATAGCCAATTAGGCGTCGATTAGGAGTCTGTAGCGGTGTCAGTACAGGCGTCAAAATGCATAGGTAGGTAAATACGCATCTAGGCGTCGATACAGGTAGGTAAATACGCATCTAGGCGTCGATACAGGTAGGAGGGAGGTACTCTACCAAGGTAGGAGATGGGTGTCGATGCAGGTATCTAGGAGTAGGCGTTGATGCAGGTAGTAGGTAGGTGTCAATGCAGGTAGGAGGTTCTACAAAGGTGGGGATCCACAAGATGCGTTAAACCTGAGGTCATTCACCTCCAGCTTACCTAATCGGGACTAGCCTCCTAATATATCACATTTCAGACGCCCTATCCCTTCGTTCGTGCCCGCATTTCACATTCTTATAGGGCGAGTATTCTTATAGAAGGAACCCTTATAGCGAGAGTCGACTGTACCGGGGGTTCACCTTAAATACCGAGACGCCTTGGATTTTGTATGGGAACCGCCCATGGCAACCAAAAAGCAGCCAATGAATTTTGATCTTGGCCCTGAAATTTGTATGGGGAAAAAAGAACGAACACACTTCATATATACTCACTCAAAAATTTAAATATTTTCCTAAAAATGCAAAAAATAACCAAATGATAGCCCTTGTTCTGGCCATCACCTTAATAGCAATCCTAAACTTTCAAACTTGTTTTTCGTGGAGCTCAGAGAGAGCATCAGTGGAAAAGAGGGGATGGAGGTTGCGTTGCAAAAGCTGGAACACACACAATTCAAATAACCTCTTGCCCGCCAAGTGTCCTTTTTTTTGGAATCGACCAATAGCAGACGCCCACTGACCCTTACAGCCCAAAATGGGGTTCTCAGTACTTAACCTTAACCCCGGTACTGACGCTTAGGCTGTATCTAGAGCTCAATCCCTTCGTCTGTTCCCGCGGATCACCACCCATTAGCGTGGAAACGGCGTCGTGATCAACCAAAATCAAACGACAACTGTTTAAAGCACTACTTGAATGAGGATTTTTGCGTGAAGAGTGGAGACAATTTTGCACCGCCGACGGCCGCTTCCAGCTAGGCAGTAGATTTTGTATGGTAAGCCACAGATTCCCACAAGTCCTGAATAGAGTGTATTGGCCACGCCGGATATCCAAATTTTGAGCCCAAATTTTTAGTTCTTGGCGGCGCACTAGACTAGACTGTACTATACTGTATGAGTGCTATGACATAGCCGGCTTTCAACCTCATTCCTCCTCAACTCGCTGCATCAAATAATTGAAGTACTTATCATCATCCCCCATCAGGAAAGTCACAACTAATTAAAGACAGACACAATATGGATGTTTCTCAACTGCTAGATGATACAATGCTCAGGAGGGTTTCCTCTAGTAACTTTTACAGTGCAAGAAACGGGCGGAATTCGTTTCGAAACTCGTCTATAAACATTGGGAGGTAGGGAACAGTTATGGATCTCATCTATATCATAGAAAGAGAGTATGATGTTAATATTCACATAGAACTTTCGCGATACCAAACGCCGAGGATGCCGAGAGCGCCGGTTCAAATGGCAATCCAGATCCAGAAGGTGTCGCGGATGCATCCAGTTGGTCAGATAGGGATTCTGGAGCGGATGCAGGGCCCTGTCGGGTCAGCCAAAGCTTGCTTTGAGGAAGCCCGAGACCTAGCAAGGGCAATACTGGATGTAAATCCATACAATTCGGGTCATGGGAAAACCACTGCCGCTTGGGATGAGGTACTCAAGAGACTGAATGAATCTAAGAAGTAAGTGTTTCTATGAGTAAATAGGTTTCTAAAAGTGACTTTGCTTACTAGTAGTTGTATTTACTCATATGCGATAGGTTTATGGGAAAGAAGCCATTATATTTACAGACTCGTATCAAGGACCCGATTTCATTTAAAGAGAATCCACCCCGGAGTAGTTCAGGAGATATTAAAAGGAATAAGTTTGGATTGGATGATAATGCGGTAGGTATATCTGCTACTACCTGATGTGCGAGTACTAATTTAGAGTATTTGTTCTAGTTAACGAGACTGGCCGGTACTTTGGGAAGTGTTGCGAACATAATTGAAGAGGAAAAAATTGTTAGAGCGGGGGAAAAGTGCTATTGCGGAAAGGAAAAGACAATCTGATATGATTGATCAAGAACGGGGATTGACTTTTAGTAAGATCGCTTCAATGGGCTATGTCACAGCCAGGCAGGCGGGTGATATTTTGACACACCCGGATGATCAAATTGTCAGCAGCGCTCAACGTAAAAGACCACGGACCACTAGGCGTCAGAGATTGATGCGAGATGAGAATGATCAAGTCATATCACAAGACAGCGACACTGACGCGCCTAACAGCCAATCTATAGGCACATCGCACAGCGTACCCATTCAACAATTTAGAGGTGGAGATGGATGGTTTAGTGGTACTCCAGTACAAGGCACCGGCTCAAGGAATTCAGCGACTGCACAACTCCCGTCCTACTCCATGATATTACAAAAGAAAGGGAATCAAGACGGAACAAAGATATGGACGAAGTAAAGGAAAGATTGAAGAGTTTGGAAACAAATTTGAGGAAATGATAGAGATATTGAACGATATACGGCATAATACACGATCGGCAATTACAACAGATAGAGAAATATAGAAAACAGTTATCTACCTTTTAGGTATTCTGATAGCAAAGGTGGAAAGCATTTAAAGTAATGGCTTGTCTCGGACCCATACAGACAGATATGAATATTCGTTAACAAAACTGCTACTCTGTATTCCATTCCTAATGGTGCATTCAACAACTTCTGACCCCGTTTATAATCCAAATACGCCCATAACCGAATGATGTCTGCAAATCCCCATTCCACACACTCGCGACACGAGGCCATTGCCTTCTTGAATGTCTTCTCTTTTTCAGTGATATCCAGGTTACTAAATGGAGACTGTAATACTGTAGAGACTGAGTAGACTGGGTCCCCGTAAATGCAGAATTCAGGCGCATGAACTAGACAACCGTCTTTGAGTCCGCTCTCTCTTAATAGATGATTGTCATTCCGTCTACCTTCGTACGGTCCAAATAAGTGGTAAATAATTCCATTCGGACTCTTAACTGCTGAGTATTTCAAAGCGTGATGCTTTTTATGCCCATTACAAAAAGTTCGTTGCCATACAACAGGTCGGCAAATATCGCGTATCGTGCAGTCGATAAATCCTCAGCAATTTGGTAGAGGCGCTCCTTTTTTGTATATTGCTGCTGCAAATAAAGACAGACGGTCAGTAGTTAGATGGCCTGAGTTGAAATCGCAAAGTAGAAAGTCCCAATTGGACTGTATTTCGGCTAACACCCAAAAAAATGCCTCGGAAATCATTGAAGCCGAATAACCAAGCAGTAAAGACAGCGTCTGTAGCCGACTTGGCCAAGCAAGCCTTGTGTATAGTATAGAAAATCCTTCTTCACGAGTGAACCTATAGCGTGAAGGGGTGGTGAAGGATTCTGAGAGGCGAAGGGCATTTGAAACCTCACGGATGACTTGAGAGGTAAAGCGTGTAAGGTGCAACAGATCTGAGTCGCTTAAGGAGTTGAGATTTATTCTTTGCCGTGCTTGGACATTCGGAATAATTAAGTTTTCCACGAGAAAAAGAAATATCTCCTCGTAACTGGCATTTGTCGCCCGCAACTGATTCAACAAATTTTGATCCAACGGCATAGGAATAGAACTGATACTTCAATCTCCCCGGGTCTCCAAAAGTTTTTTATATTGCTATAATGTAATTACTAACCCGTTCCTCTTTAGTCTAACTCCGCCCCACTCGTCAAGAATCCAAAATTTGAGCTCAAAATTTAGATATCCAGCGTAGCCAATACACTCTAATACAGAAGGGATAAGCAACTCTGGCTTGCTTGGAACAGGGCATATTATGTACACTTCCAATGACACCCCACCTTCCACATTCACCTTCCGCCTTCCACATTCACCTCCACCTCCACTTCCATCTCGATACACACCACCAATCAATCGTCAACATTCTGCTCAACAGCGTCCTCCTAGTATGTAGTTTGGTGCCCTCCTACTAGCGCGTAATTCTGTTGCATCTTTGCTTACTTTCCTCAAGGTGAGATTTAGGCACCGAATCGAACACGAAATCGAGCACAGAATCAACCTTTTTGTACACCAATCCAAGCACCGGCCCCGATTCAGGCACCAATTGGTGCAGCACACGATATGGTGATATCATGCCAGTGCCGGCGGGTAGCGTCCTCAATTGGGTCAGAACAGTTACAACCCAACTACAGCTAGTATACGGAAAAGCCCCACACCATTTCTTCGGCAAAAGGTTGTGAATTGCGTGAACGAACGAAGAGATATGTCTCAACGTTAAATCAATAGAGTGTGTTTGCGTATATGAAACACCAAGATCTCACTTAACCCGCGATACAGCTGGCTGGCTCAAAACCTGTCTTGGCATTTCCCCTATATAATCACGACCTCACCACCTTACGAGGAACAAACCATAGCGCCAATACACGTCATGGAATGCTCCTACACCCAGTCCCCGCATTTCCGAGGAATGTGCTCAGCCGCACATGCAATGATCATTGATCCCAACCTTGTGGCCTCTTTCCAACACTCTGTCTTTCCGATACATGGCAGCTCTTTGTGTGGCTTTCTTCACAAACATCTTTCATCTCTCGGGCTTAACTTCCATGACAACCTCGGAAATAACGATTTAATCTCGCAATTCATCAATCATATACACGAATGCACCCTGTGTCTATCAAGTCCAAGTTTGATCGATGCTTACAATACCCAGTCAATCAACCGCAAGGACCATCACTACAAGCGCAGGAAACTAGTTTCCACAATAGGCCTCACCAGGACCATTCAAAACAGGGACATTTTTCTCGGTGCACTTGAGACCAACGAGAGACTAATTCAGCTTGATACCCCCTACCCACCACCAGATTTGTGGGTTGCCCCCTCCGAAGAGATTAGATCAATTTGGTATAAACACTTCGAAAAAATCAAACTATACAACAAGAGGCATACGCGAAAGCAAATTATTATTGTTGCACATCCTGAATGGAAAAGGGTGGTAAGAAAGGAAGAGAGTGTTATTCTCCGCGATACCCATAATAAAATCATATGCATCGTTATCCGGAATTTTATACCACATGAGGAAACAAGAGCACGGGCGAATTCAATCGTACTCGATACATTGGCAAAGAAGAAGAGTGTGAGGGTATGTATTTACCATCAAGTCCTTATTCACAAGTTTCTTTTCAGTTGTCTGACAAACATAACAGCTTGATGATCCTGGAAAAATTGTACTCGAAGGTTACTCAGCTGGCGCGTTAAACCAGCCAATGTTTGCATGGGCTCAAAACCTTCTCTCCCAAAGCTACAATTCCGATGAACTCAAAGATATGAAATATCAGAGTGCATCTGTATTCGCTTTATTATGGAATGTATGCAAGAGACTCTTGCCATACGAAGTAATCAATGATTATCAGGAATATCTTACTCAACACAACATGTGCCGCATGAACCCCGTCACAAGGACCCCTGGTGCAACTGGAGAGTATAGTATTGGAAAACAGATTTTCCGACACCATGAGCTTGCACCACCCTCGGGTCAGTTTACAAGTAATTATATCAGGTTAGTCAGAAAGCAAATAATACGAATACTATCCCTTTATATCAAGTACCGAAAGGTTGCTAAAAATATCATTAACAACCTATTCACAGATACACACATAATGAGTTTAACGCAACAGAGTATATGATAGCTTGGACAACGAATAGGGTTGCCAGCGAGGGAACCAAAATGGGTGGAAACTTCTATCTTTCTGATTTCGGTTTACTCATTGAGGCTTCTCAAAACTCTCTCGTTGTTTGGAAGCCTTCTGAATATCATGGCACTACTTTAACCAACATTAATCCTATGGATACCGATCCCCCAGGCTTTAATCAAAGTGGATGTAGTATCGCCCTTTCCAAACGCCTTGCAAAGTCTTGGGAGATCTACCTTCAGCGTGTGTTGACAGAGGAGGAGGTAGCGAATGCTTTCGAAAATACTTAGTTGATAAACAATAAAATACCCCTTTTTTCTTACATTCCAACACGGAAAGAAGTGAAAAAAGAATGAAAAGCTCCGAAAACCAGCCGAGTATTTTAATGCTGCAAACTAGTGATGCGCACGAGCCCGGGGTAGGGCTAGAGCCGGCTTGGATTGTGGAGCCAGTGGCTCGAGGTGTTCGAGCCCTCGAGCTCTAATGTTTATATCTAAGAATAGAGTTTACAGTAACTAAATGACTCCTGCCAGCAGCCAGCTATAAAAGCACCACCACGAGTGGCCTTCCTCTTCTTCAACACCAATACCTCAACACCACCAACACCTCGACAATAATTACCACCAACATCTTCAGCATCACCCCCTTCACCCCCATTTCTATCAGGTTCATCATATTAGATCGGTGCCCCATCTAGTCCCCTCCGTTCCCCAACTGTTCCCATCTGTTCCTCACGTCTCCCCCTCTGCTCTCCCTCCTTTCCCCCTACATTCTCCACCTGTTCCCCACCTGTTCCCCACCTGTTCCCCTATGGTCTCCCCTTTCGCTAATGTATTTTAGAGCTTGGGGTCATCATCACTATGATCGGTAACAAGGTAGGTCATATCCAGTCAACTAATTGATATAGCTATTACTAATAGGCAGCAGCAGCAGCAGCAACGGGGGCAGCAGAAGCAGCAGCGGGGGCAGTGGTAGTATCAGCAGCGGTAGCATTAGAAATAATAAAAAAGAAATTTAAATTCATTAATTCAATAAATTGATTAATATATATCCCTAAACAACTAGTCATTTATTAACGGTGGTCATACACTCGACGTTGTCATTTAGTATAAGTGACAAAAGTCGTTTAGTTAATTGAGTTTGTCACTTATAGTAAATATCGAAGTCACTTATACTAAACGACTCTACCAAATGACAAAGTCATTGATAGTTCGCTACTAGAGGTAGGAAACTGATGATAAACATGGACATATCTAGTTCAAAATTACGCTTGATTTTTCAGATGAGATATCACCGATATCAAATCAGTGTGGGAACAGACCTACAAGAACATCCGATGCTTCCAATGAATAAGCCCTATCAAGCCTTATTATACAAAAATTAAACTACTTTGCAAATCCAAGTAATTGGAAGAGGAAGCCACTTTCGTTCTAGAAATGGGCGGGTAAATTCATCAAAATAAGGTTCGGCCCGCATTGCTGGCTAGATACCTCCATGCTGCCATCCTCCCTCGCTGCAAACAAAACCACATCAACCACCACTACATGACCGAGTCCACCGTTAGCCCAAGCATGCCATCTCTCGACCCCACCGATCCAGGTACATTGGCTCCTAATCGTCAACTCATCTCTCACGCTGATCAATCACGTGCACATGAGCTATCGGGAAGGCAGAGAAAGAAACTAGAGAGCGAGAAGAGAAGGAAAGCTCACAAAGCAAAAATGAAGGCAAATAAAGCAAATGCGTTCGTTCCACCTCTCCTGTACTGTCACCTTCCCTACTCCATGTCGAGCTCTTTCTCATACCTCTTATGGGACGAGTTCGAACCTGCCCTGATACGGACTCTGTGCACCGCAGTTGCGGAGACCATACCCTGATTTGCCCCTTACCTCTACTGCGACGGGTTCGAGCTTAGCTCTCATGTAACGGGTTCTGCCCCAGTTCGCCCTTACCTGTACCGGGCCGGGTTCGAGCTCAACACAAGACTCAATCATCAAATGCTAATTGAACTATAGGTCAAAGGAGTGCCGTTGTAGGATGTATGGGTGTATGGAAATGATCCCTTGTCCCGATCTTTCTGTCCCATCCCATCAGACAAGTTGCAGGTTCCACTGTGTGGACTTCAAGGCAGATGCTCTTTGGGGAACTATCATCAAGTACCAGAAAGAAAACCCTACATTCAAGCCTGATATATGGGGAAATCTCGCATCCAAAGCCTCCAAGTACACCAGCGTGCCAACGCATAATGCAGCTCACCCTACTGATGGCAAAACTCCTGTCTTATTTCAGTCCAGTGAACTTTGGGATGACAGAGAGCGTCCATACTCCCGGGTTCATGACGAGTGCCTACAGTTTGGAATGAATGTATGTTTGATCCCTATATTCCAGACATTCCTCTCTCGTATACTCCACAGAATCCTCCTGACGTTAGTAGAAACGATGGGAATCTGTACCCCCTAAGGCCTCACCCTGGACAATTAACAGTCAGCTCATCCACAATGAACACACCCCAAGTGAGACAGTATATATGCTCAATTTGGATCCCCCGAAATTGATAAACGATTTCCCAATGACTGCACCATCATGTCTGGGAGCCAGCACTGGTGGAGAAGCAATTGGTTATATGGCATATAATGTCACCCCAAAACACTCCTATGTTGACCTGCATGTCGGTATGTCTTCTCTTTTATACCTTTTATCGATTCCCTCTTCGCCCTGTACACTAATACATGTTATAAAAGACCGTGGAACAGAGACTATAGCTACTGTCTGTCATAAAGCTGTCAAGTTTTGGCTCTTGTGGCCCCCTACATCCAAGAACGAACAAAGTTTCTATTCCCAGGCTGAACAACACCATGGAACAGGCACAAAGACTCCAACTTCAAAAAAATCCAAAAAGCCAGATCACATCGTCACCGACAGGCTTTGTAGAATTGGAATCCATCTTGAAGGGGGAATGATCACTAAAACTACCAACAAAGAGGCATTGTTCATCCCCGCTGGCTGGATTCATTGTGTCCTCACAACCGAAGGAGGCTTCCTGGCTGGTGTTACTTGGGGTAACACTACCCGCCTAGACACCTTATTGCATTGTCTTAAGCTGGAGGCCCAGTTTCATCACAAGCTCGAAGAAATGATTCCCAATGTCGAGTTCCTAATGGAAATCATCAACATCTTCTTCAAAGCGCCTTTCCAAGAGAGCATAAATCTTGGCATGAAGAAATGGCTACAACTGCTTGATATCTTGAAGGAATCCGGCCTGGAATGGGGAAAGGAGCCTCATGTGAAGTCTCTTGCTATCATGAAGGTTCTCTCCAAGCAGAAGCTTGTCACACTTCCAGAAAGCTGTGTCTGTGGTTCAACAGCCGCCGATATGGCAGCTCACCTTTTAACTCACGTTTGGGGAACCGCGGCGCCTAGGCACATTCTTAGGGGGTAACACTATTTAAACTGTATCACTTGTAACGCTAGTTTCGTCAAATACATCACTGGTGGACCTCTATCTTTTTCTATGTTCTTATTAGTGTTTGTTCTGGCACAATTAAGGACGCTACCCGCCAGCGTGATATAGTCACATATGGCCTGTCTCGTTCACAGAAAGGTAGCGGCTTACAGATGAGTAGCCTATTCAGTGACATCGAAATTTGATATCCGACTATTAAACGTTGTGACACCATATTTGTATTTACCTTACTCTATCGCTTCGTGTAATTAATTAATTACATAAATAAAAAATAAAAAAACCTTTGTGTGTTTTCACGGGTGTGAGCCGGGTGTGAGCTAAAGTGATAGGCAGCTGTTGATCCCACGCCGTAATAATGCCCTCCTTCATCCCCCGTCGCGCCCTGACAATGCTCAAGCACGCCCAATCGTTGGGATAATTTAGAGAATCTTTCCTCCTACCTCATCTTTCTTAGGTTGTTATTAGTATGTTCCCTTCAACTCACGCCCAACGCATTCGAATTGCTGTCTGGCGGTATCTTCTCAAAATTTGGGGCCTCGCCCTGCTCGATCTTGGGCCGTAATAATGACCAAACCCGCCCAATGCTTGTGATGATTCTAGCGCAACTTTCTTCTTACATAGATTATCTTTCTTTAGGTTCTTAATACTTCTTATTAGTATCTCCACTTCACCCCACCCATACCCAATTCTAATCGTGCTGTGTGGCGATATCTCTTAGCATGTATTTGGGAATAAGAGTGCTCTACGTCTGCACTCAGCCTGAAGCTACATTCACACATTACATGTATGGACTAAAGATGTACCTCACTACATGTACATCCCTTCGTGTGTTTTCACGACCAGACGCTAATAGGCAGCTTTTACTCGGCAATAAACCTAACCCTCATTCCGTGAGCCCTTTGCTGTAAAGTCACCTTCTGCGACCCCTTCTATACCTTTTTCAGGTGTCTACACAGTCTGTAGGTATCTAGACATTCTGAATATCACCACGCCGTCGCGGGCCTAATATGTCTCCGATTTTGCTCTGATGAACGAAGGGATAGTCAAGCGAATTAAATAACCTAGAAACTAGACAGATCAAGCGAACTTCTTCAATAACTTACATTAGCTCCATTGTATGTATATTGTGTATATACATATCCAAAGAACAGGATGTTTCGCGACCGAGCCAGCCCACTTGAAACCAGGAGTGGTTCGGTGCCTGTGGTCATTGCGCCTATTTCGGCTATCTAATCGTATTTACCCCTAGCGCGCCCGGTTGTGGTGTAGTCCTAAAAGACAGTCATGTCGCAAAAATCAGGCGGGTAACCACCCCACACCAGTTTCGTCGACCACACCCCACAACACTCCACTACCCCACTACCCCACTACAACATCAACATCATCCTAACGATAAAATCGGATCATCACCACCACCACCACCACCACCACCACCACCATCGCAACGTCAACATCAGCAACGTCAACATCAGCAACGCTCAGGTGCATGTCAGTTCTCGGTGCAGCTGTGGAAATACCTCTTACGAGGGCTACAGCCGCTCGAGACCTTGTCCTCTCATTTCTCGGTTGGGTTGCTGCTCTGGGCTGCCTTCCTGCCTTTGCGGCGGGTACCCAGACGGCTGTGGGCTCTGTGTCGGGGCATGTCAGCTCTCGGTGTAGCTGTGGAAATACCTCTTACGAGGGCTACAGCCGCTCGAGACCTTGTCCTCTCATTTCTCGGTTGGGTTGCTGCTCTGGGCTGCCTTCCTGCCTTTGCGGCGGGTACCCAGACGGCCGTGGGCTCTTACTTAGGGAGGGCATGTCAGTTCTCGGTGTAGCTGTGGAAATACCTCTTACGAGGGCTACAGCCGCTCGAGACCTTGTCCTCTCATTTCTAGGTTGGGTTGCTGCTCTGGGCTACCTTCCTGCCTTTGCGGCGGGTACCCAGACGGCCGTGGGCTCTTACTTAGGGAGGGCATGTCAGTTCTCGGCGCAGCTGTGGAAATACCTCTTAAGGGGCCCATAGCTGCTCGAGACCTTGTCCTCTCATTTCTAGGTTGGGTTGCTGCTCTGGGCTACCTTCCTGCCTTTGCGGCGGGTACCCAGACGGCCGTGGGCTCTTACTTAGGGGGTGCATGTCAGTTCTCGGTGCAGCTGTGGAAATACCTCTTACGAGGGCTACAGCTGCTCGAGATCTCGTCCCTTCTGTTTTCATTACGAATGTTCCTTTCTGTCCCTGCGCCGGGGCACGTCAATTTTTGGCTCAGCTGTGGAAATACCTCTTCCAAGGCCTATAGTGACCGAGACTTTGTCCTTCCTTTTAAATTTCCTTTCTACTCCCATTCCTTCGCTATCATGTATTCCCCCCTCTGTAGCGTGTACTAAGCTAGCGGTCCATGAATAGGCAGCGCTATCCGATGGTGACGGTCAGAAGGGCCTGCCTATATGCCAATCTCAGGGGATGGGGATTCGCGGTTTAATGAGTTAGCATATGTACAGTACGATGCCAGTCGTGAGGGTCAGGCGCGGCGTCGCAACGCCCCCCGAACCATCACGGGTACCAGCACAGCAACCACAATTGATCTTTTGGAGAGCTGAATTTTTGTATAGTTGTTAAATAGTAGATAAATAACAATAATTTGACATTTAATATCTTGTGTACCAACCCGCCGTTAAAAGGTTGTGGAAATCTGGTTGCGCCTGACCCTCACGACTGGCATCGTACTGTACATACAGACTTTGACCCAAGTGTGCGCTTTTTAACCCGTCTTTTTTTATTATCCTCAAAACTCACTAAGAAAGAATCATCACATACCGGGGAGTGGAGCGATCTGATGAAAATGTAAACAGATAATTGTAACCTGCGTAACACGAACCTCGCAAAGTGTACGCTTTATCTGCTAGAGACCAAGCCCACCAGCACAGGCTATATCCCATGAGAGTTTATCCTATTACATGTAATGAACACTCACTGCGTGAACCCCCTCCGCCTTTGTCAGTCTTTTACCTCTTACATATCCTCCAACTCCCTGACAATACACTCCTCTGCCACTCAGGATTCTGAATCTGGGTTTTCCTTATGAAAACCACATGCGGATTAAGTGATCTTGCAGTGTTGGTTCAAGATTGTCAATTAGAAGAAAAGACGAAGGCATGACTGAAGGTTGTCGTCACTGCTTACATAACATTGCGCCAGCAAAACTGGGAATTATAAACGTGTCCACAAACTTTCACCAACCCTCCCGCCAAAAAGCCCCGCTCTCTCTCTTTCCTTCTATTATCACCTCCACTCTTATTATTAACAACCCGCACCACGAGCTAAGGAGTAGGTTTCATCAACAACTCCTGAGCTACTATCTAATACAAGCACTGTTTCTCTCCGTGACGCTAATAACTGCTCACAGCAAAAACATTTAGGGTTACTGTTATCAACGAACCGACATATTCTTACAAAACTGCGAAATTTCTTTAAGTCCCGATCACGGCTCCTCATCCCCCAAATTATATACCTGCTCCGCCCGAATACCACACACCCAAATTAAAGTTTCATCTCTAAAAATGGACCCAAGTCCCTCCCCCAACAGTGATAAAAATGACACCTATTTTACGTGCAACAAATGCACAAGCGTTTTCGAAAAAGAAAGCAGACTCGTGGCACATGGACGTGTAGTGACCCCCTATACTAGTATTCCAAATATGAGCTGTGAAATGCTGATACTATAACATTCTGTTATATAGGATACTCATCAAATGGCAGTTTCTGCTAAAGCCGAAAGAGGCCCTCCGATTGTATTCCACCGGGATGAGACAAGTGGGATGTTCAGCTGCCCCTGTGGCTATACAACGCCTCGTCCCCACCTCATCCGCCGACATATTGTCCGCAAGGGTCGAGACCATCTTGGAAATACACCAGTCACCAAACCAATTGATGGTTCACAGGCGGAGGATGATAACCTCGTAGTGCGCGTAGGGCCACTTCCAATTAGAAGAGCTCCAAGTCTTGTGGACAGAGTCCAACCCACTATAGAGCGATCAAAACGATGCGCCAAACCACGCCCAGCTAAAACAGCCCCAAAGAACCTCGTGGATAGAGCGCAGCCTGCCATAGAGCGGTCAAAATTCCACATAAAACCACCTCCAGTTATAACAGCTCCAAACACTCACGTGGACAGATCCCAGGATGCTATACAGCGATCAAAACGCACAGAAGGAATTATCAATAGGGAGACGACCCCCATTATAGAGGAATCCCTACAACCCCTGAGATATTACTCTGACTCTGATGCTGAGTCAGTCATACTCGAAGACCTTGAGCTCAGTAGTAGTGAAGTACAAGGCTTTGAATTCAGCACTCCTGGAGCGACAAATTTATCTAGCCTCTACGGTTTATACTTCATCCAAGAATACAAGGTTATCATCTGCCTGCAGTGCCGCAATGGACTCGATCCCAATCATGTCTTTACTTATTTGAAGAATCACCATGATATGGCATTAAACAAAAAAGACGAGGTCGAAGAACTATGCGCCGCATTAAAGCCCCTATCAGTACATGATGTACCAGTACCAGCACCAAATAGCAAACCTATCGACAATCTCCTTATATACAAAGGATTCACTTGCATTCGGTGCAGTTATACAGCAAAGCATAAGGATAGTGTTCGGAGACACATACAGAAGAGCAGTTGTTTTACACAAGAGGAGAAGGCAACAAAGCGTGTTGCAAAGTACGAGCCTTGCAGATTTCAGGCATTCTTTACCGGTTTAGGTAGGAAGCCTTTTCCGGTCTCTGAGAGAGTGGATGAGAGGATAGCTCTTGACTTTCGTGGGGCGACAAATAAAAGTATCGAAAAGGCTACAGCAGACTATATCCAATACCAAACCCTTATACAGTCCAGTAAGCCTATTGGCGATGTTTCAAGGCAGGAAACATCCCCATGGCTCTCAAAGACTGGTTGGCTGGTACATTTCAAGGATGTCGAAACTTCAGTGATACGTAGCTTTTTTGGCACCAGCCAGGGCCAGCATCAATCGTTTCTCAAAACCACGGCAAAGCTAATTGAGAAAATGATGTCTCGGTGCAGGGAAACATACGACCGCAGGGCGACTGAACACACGAGGCGATGGATGAATAGTACCAGTGCCGTCGAATATAGTATGATTCCATTCAATACGGTCTATCCCACCACTGAGGTGCGCTACTTTGGTACCCTAAGATCTATCGGTATCTATCTCATATATATGGTAATTTCAGGCCGAGTTTTGGAGAAACCCTATGAAGGGCTCTTCATGTTCAATGCTGACCAGGAGGCATGCCTCGAACCAATCCTATCGATGAAAAATAGAAATGTAGATGAAGAGTTGCTTGAAAAACATCTCTTTAACTTTTACTTGGCTCTTATCGAGCATACCTTTGAGGAGGGAAAGGCACGAAGTGTGCTTTTACTCCATGCAATCGGTGTTTTAGGGCTCGATCCCAATGGCACTTTTCGTCCTGCAACTTCGGTTTCGGGGGACCTTGCAGCCATCATATATTGTGCAAAGATGTTATTATTTAGGCATGCATGTGAACTTGCGAGCATAGTCCCTTCGGGTGAACCGGGTTCTTCCACCTGCGAGCAATTCATTATCCTCCACCAAAGGTTTCTGGTAATGACAGACCTTACCCCCATCACCGAAATCATCAATCTCCTATCCTGGGCCAAAACCATTGGCCATGGCGAATCTTCGGTACCTGATATCATATGGTCAACTCTTCCTGGAATCGAGGCAGTCTGCTACAAAGGTGTGGAGATGAATATTGACACTCTAAAGGCAATGGTACAAGACCAAGTTACCAAAGCAGAAACTATATTATTGAAGATATTCGGCATTAACAGCACCTTACTCGACCAAAAGGCTATCTCAAAAATCAAGGATGATATGAGCATTAGGACTACAGGGTACAGCTTTCTCACAGATCCCAAAAACAAAGATATATTCCCTATCGGGGACCATATCGAGTACGTCTTTAAAAACCGACATCTCAGAGAGAGCTTAGTGAGAACGGTGGATGGCGAAATTGTGTGGTTATCCGAAGGCAAGACCCATTTTGCTACCCAAGCCCAAAGCTTACTTGAGGTTCTCTTGACAATCTTCCACCTTCTCGGTGGTCAGCCTGCGCGCTCTACAGAGATCATGAAGATTACATGGTATAACAGCGAGATAAAGCATCGGAACATCTTCCTCTGTGATGGGGGTATTCTCTGGATTACCGATTACTCTAAAGGAAGAAATCAGATGGGGTGGTCGAAATTCATACCCCGATACCTACCCTCCGATATCGCTTCGATCTACATATCATATCTCCACCGCGTCTTGCCATTGTACCAGTATTTTATAGGACCTAACGGAGACAAGTCTTTGATCCGGCCACGCTACTATTTCTTTTCGAGTAACGGTATTGCACCATGGCACAGTAGCCGGCTCACCCAAGTCCTTCAAACCATATCAGCACAGGCTTTCGGACAAGACAATTCCTTTGGCGTTTCGGGTTACCGGCATATGGCTATATCTATGAGTAGACGTTACCTGGCAGAGGGTTTCGATGAGCAACAACTGAGTAGAGATACCGAGGATCCCCTCGATTTACAAGCATGTCATTCTTCAAGTACAGCCGACCGAGTCTACGGAGTACGGGCAGATATAATACATGGTATTTCCGAAAGGTCTCTGTCGGTTTTCAGGGGGATAAGCCTGGCGTGGCATGCATTCTTCAGATCGAAAGAGCCAGCACTGGTATGGTATGAGCGAAACAAAGCGGCTTCTAAGTTGCGCCAGAAATGTGTCTGTGGTGGATATCTTGAAGGCGTCACACCCGCTACAAATTATACTAATAATCCCCTCCGACGTGCTGAGGACATGCTATACTCCAATGGTTACCCATGCTCCTCCCGACAGCGGGGCCCACTATCGTCAGACAGTTTCACAACAGCTCGGATCATTTTGACAAGACTATATGGGGAGTCGGCTGTTTTCAAAAGCAGCGAGCAGGCATTAGCCCTTCAGCATGTCCTCGAAGGTTCTAGCCCATTGGTTGTCGTACTCACAACAGGGGGAGGCAAGAGTCTTTTATTTGAAGGTCCATCAACAGAGAGAAAAGCCGGTGTCACTGTCGTCGTCGTTCCATTCATTGCTGCGAGAGAGTATTTATATAGTAGAGGAAAAGCGAAAGGTATTCCCTGTGCACAGTGGTTGGGAAAGGGTGAACGAAACAGTACATTGGTGTTCATCACTGCAAAATCGACATCTGAACTCGAGTTTAGAAAGTATATACGGAGTCTCAAGAACAAAGAAAGACTGGACCGAATCATTGTCGATGAAGCACATATGCTAATCTTTGGCGATGATTTCCGTATTGACTATTGCGACTTGTATTGGTTTTCCGGATTGGGTATTCCTGTAATATTTATGACAACGATACTTCCTCCGGCACTGCAAGAAGAACTCTGCATAGCTGCTCTGATCAGGAATCCAGTTCTTGTTCGCGGAAACACAGCCCGCAGCAATTTAAACTACAGTTGCATCAAGGTCAAAAAACCTCTTCTTCACTCCCATGGCGCACAAATAATCAATAACTTTCCTTTGGATCGAGCCGAAAAGATACTTGTTTACACCCGTAGCGTCGAAGCCTGCCAGGGCTTATCAAAGCTATGGAAATCGGGGGCTTACTACTCGTCGAGTGCTGGAAAAACTACGGCGTTGAAGGATTGGTTGGATGGAAAAGAAACAGTACTTATCACCACGAGTGCATTGGCTGCGAGGCTCGATATCAAAAATATTAGGTTAATTATGTTTTTCAACATGCCTCATACCTTTGTTGATTTTGCACAGGAGAGTGGACGGGTAGGCAGAGACGGGAAGCCATCCAGTATTATTCTTATTTATTCACCCGACGAGTATATGAAGTGCCAGGATACATCTTTCCCCTTGGATACAGACGCGCTCAAACGTTTTATTGCCACTGATGGGTGCCGAAGACTGCACCTCTCTGCATATTTCGACGGGGTGCCACAAGAGTGTAATACTGAACTAGATCAACTGTGTGACAATTGCAGTACACGGAGAAAGGCACAAGGTACAGCACAGATGACTGTTACCCCCGCCTCGAGTGGGCTCTAAACCGCTTTCATCACCTATCTCGAGTCCTATTTCTATATCCAGTAGACGTTCTTCTATAGATAGTTACGGCACAGATTCAGAGCCACCAATCTCGATTTCGAATATTATGCGTACTACTCTTACAGTTCTGGACTCCACACCAAAGGCCACCAGTCCAATGTCCGAAGGATCCACAGAGTCCGCATCAATCTTCAGTAGTCCATCCTATCCAGAGATTAGCCCGTCCCCTCAGCCAAAACATCTGCGCCGCATGTTGTTTCGGGAGGCCAAGTCGCAAGAACCCTATGGGTCACCCGGTATTCAGACACCATATCCAGGGCAATCGTCAACTGCAGGACAGTCATCGGGTGCGGCAAATATCTTGACTAGTCGCAAGAGAAAACACATCCCGTCTTCTATCATGGATTTCAGTGACGCCGATAATATCCCTTCCTCCCCTCCCTCAAAAGTGAAGAAAAGAAAAACATCTTCCATGGCTCATATAGTACCTTCGAGGAAGCGAACAACCACCTCCAGCAACACCCCGATGTATATCACAACAAGCTTGGGTGAGACAGAGCCCAGGGGCAGAGTATCGGATGAGTTCAGTCCTATTCAACTAAACCACCATCCCATGGGCACACACTAGACCAGAGATGGAATCTGAATGCAAGTATGTCAAAAAGATACATAAGTTCTCATATCAATCCTTACGAGTATTTACAGGCTCCTGAGAAACCAATTCATCATACCGAAATCGAAAACGTCAACCCACACCCTATATAGGTACCTACTTCTCACTGAGTGGTTTGAGCAATCAGCTAATCATTTGTTATAGGTTCTTATTCTTATCTAAATACGGTTCCGAGTGATTTTTTATTGTTTTATTCAATGATTGTAAATAGCGCATAATCGCTCAATGGTAATGCAAAATGTTACGTTTGCTGTCATACAGTAAGTGTGGTAGCTACAGCGTGGCGGTTTATCATGTAAAATTGTTGGAGTATGTTGTGAACGAACTTCATTCAGGTAGGTTGAAGTGATGTGCCTAAAATAGAGCATATAATCTCCAAGACAAGGGAGTTGTACTAGCCCCATATGTGTTACACGATAACGAATGTGGAGTCGAGTTTTGATGAGATCAGTTTGTGATCGATGCTTGTAACAAATGACGCTTTCGTCCACCTATACTAAAATAAGTAAATCCGTCTCCGCTGTTGAGTAAACTTTCTTACCTTCAGGTATGTATCGATATGGTGATACCTAGTGTGGTCCACTAGGCCCCTGGCTTAAGGGAGTTCAAGGCATGGGTGTCGACGAGGTGAGCTATCAGAGGTTTATGTCATACTATATTAGTGGCATATATTCAGTCGGACTCGTGTTTCTCATACGGATATTGAAAGTAATCCCTACATTTTCATCCCGGTATTGCAACACAATATGCCTTTGGCGGATCTGAACATAATGATTATCCCCTTCGAGCTAGCCCGAGCACCTCGAGGCATCACCTATCTCTCACAAGCAAGCAAAAGAATAGACCATACGAGGCAGGAGCGCCCCGAGGCAATCATTTCTGTCTCTCGCGAGTAGCCTCGTGGACCACACTAACACTGATACCATAGTCGAGTAGCTGCTTGAGCCCATAAAGAGCTTTCAGGAACTGGCCAGTATTCTTTGCACAATCCTTTTCTGCTGTAGCTGGGCAACATTAAACCTACCCAGCGGCGACTGGGCTACTTCACCACGAATAATACTTATTCGCAAATGGGCATACCCACCCAGTTTTTTTCGTCACCAAGTATACCTAACCATGAATATTAGTAACTGCATAGCATTCACCGATGGGCAATATCGGCTCTAAGCCAAGCTCGTCTCGACCGGGCTCGTGCCCAATACTAGTCACAATTACACACAAAACACGTCTTGGAAAACTCTTGCACGCCGTTGTTCCTTTCCATTATACGATCAGAAATTACCCCATTTCCCATTTTGTACCTTAATTCCCAAGCATCCAGGATATGTTGGGGTTAACGACCCACCACTTCAACTTCCCAGTGAACACCCGTAGCCCCCCCGACCCCAATTCATCGCCTTCCAGTTCAATCAGGCCATCACTTCAGTTTCCTTGACCCATGTAACCTCGCCATATACACATTCGCAGTTGGTAAGGTGACTAACAAGGATATGGATATCGATCGCCCCAACCCATCCATAGCTCTGTAAATGAGGACCAACTCGCCCTTGTAGTTGGACCCCCAAGCGCGGTTCCTTCCCAGTAGACCAAGCAGTCTCCAAACTGTAAGACTCCCCTTGTTGTGGCGGGAATGAAAAGATAGACTCCCCTCCGTGGCAGATGGATGAATTGCTAGAAGAGCCAACAATGCCTGGAAGGTATCAGTATCTCTTACTTGATGAAGTCGTGACAGGAGACATTGTACTCACAAACCAAATAAGCGGTGCCTTTACGCGGAAGTGCAATCATGCCACTCTCCTCGTAATGTGGATGTGCCGACATTATCTATTGCTAGGCAGTTGGCACATCAGTAAGCTTCAGCGGATAAGATCAATAGAAACTCACCCAGGGTTCTTATCGATGGAGGAGATAATGTCCTGGTTGTGGTACACACTGATAGTATTAGGTGGGGAGAGGTGTTGTGACAAGGTGAGCGATGGGTGTGTGTATTTATCTCGAGCTTTCGTTAGGGTAACTACATGTACTCACATTCTATTTTTTTGTCCCCGATAGTTTGGGCACGCACTCCATCAAGCTAGCGTTCTCAGCGATACTTCAACAACCCCTGTCAGACCCTCACACTACATGTACTTAATTATCCCACTCTGTCCTACTAGAGGCACCGGAGGTACACGTACTTATCTCATTTAAATGTCCATTCCATTCCATCCCAACCGTGCTTCGCTGCGAGTGGAGAGAGTTGAACACCGTTATAGCAGCATTCAGAAAGAGCCTGTTGAGCTTTGGGGATATGTCAGCTACCATCACCGACTTTGCTCCAGAAAAAGCGAACACCAGCGTGTCAAATGCAGACCGAGTGATAAAGGAGACGCACTCGCCGAACTTTCCTTGCTGAGGTGCGCAGGTGGGCGAGGTGGTTGGGGAAAATCATTGCAGGTAGAGATCGAGGGGGGCAAGGGAGTATGCAGGGTTGGAGGCTTTGAGTGCCCTCGTAAAATTGGTGCATGGCGGCGGGCTTTTAAATGTAGTTGTACAGGTGCATGTGGAGACGGAGGTGAGGCTCATCGAGTGATCCTCTATGATACACTCGAATCTACCTACTTGTAGTTTCGCTGTTGTTATAGAGGGTGGGCACAATGAGGTAGTAAGGTGGAGGTGGGCTAAGTGGGTGAAGCGGGCGTGTTAGAGTTGACGGGGTGGGGAGGGGACGGCGATCTTTTGATGGAAGAGAGGCCGAGTGAGGTGGGTATGAGTGCGAGCTCAAGTAGGGCGTGGAAGCTGGATTTGAGATGGCAACACCTAGCCCCCCGCAGGCAGGTGATCCTATTGTGGGGGAGTGTGGCCGGTGGAGGCGGAGGTGATGCGGAGGGGCGAGCTATTCTCTTAGTGACCCCGAATCCGCCAGCATTGAATTTTTCTGTATGTGTGTAACAATCCCCCCTTGGACCATTTGAATAGGAGCGGGCATGAGGCCGAGAGAGAGTTTTACAACGTAGCTTTAGAGAAGAAGCCAACTTGGCTGCAACAGATGAGTAGTCTAAATTTCGTGACTTCTCCCCCCTCTCTCGTTTCTCCTCGTCAACATCAACGCCTCAACACTATTTCCATCAACAAATCCATCGTACAGGATCCCTGGTAAGTGCAAAACCATTAATATCAGGACGAATGCTAACAGGAGATGAGTCCAGTGATCAAAATGTCTCAAAACGTCAAGGTTGAAGAAAAGTCCGATAGAACGACCAACCAAGTAGCTGCAGCAGAGAATACCAATGACAAAACAGCGAACGAACAAGCACCTAGAGCTCGTGCGCCTGCCCGTCAATGTGCAGCTCTCATCTGGATGAAAATCAAACACAAAAGGCTGAATGATAAATTGGTCGATAAGAGAAAGATGATTGCCTCTTTAGAGAAGGAAAATTCAAAACTCCAAGAGGAATTGAGGCGCACCAAGAATATGAATGATTCTCTTCTCCCTTTGGCTGCTGAGAATCTTTCACTTAAAGCAGATCTCCATCTCTGCAAAGTCGATCTTGAGGGTATTAATAATGAGAAAAATCACCTTCATAAACTTTTGACCGAGGCTGCTGGAGATATCAAAGGCGAAGATGAAGAAAGCTTAGATGGTATTTATATCTAATAAAACAATTATATGATTGATTCTAATATTTTTAATTTAGATTCCGACTGGGAGGGTGATTGTGATATGTACCAGTAGGAGGATCCTTAACTTGCTAGATGGGGTTTATTGTGGAGACAAATATTTTTGTCTTGATTTTTTGCTTTAAGATTGATATTTAAATTAATTGCTTAAATTCACTCATTCCGCGTGTAACCGAACAACCTACAGTGGAACAAAATTACATTCTAATCATTTTTATTCCGATTGTGTGAAATTGTTATGGGGGCGATACTTAGCAGATGGAGAGGTGCAGGCGAGAGTGTGCTTCAAAAGTGTCAGCAGCAAACCAAACACCATAGCGAGTTTTCCTAGTGTCGGTGGTTAAGTCGAGGGCGAGCTTTAGCAGCGTACACCAAGTCTCAAGCTTTTCTATCCCCTAAGCTTCTACCTTTTGGTCTGCTAGAAATAAAGTACACCTGGTTTACGGGTTTAATTAATTCAATCATGAAACGTCACTCGGAGTTGCAACTCTCGATATATTTACCTTTGAAGTATAGGGAGTATATCGAAGGGCTATGGCAAGACGACTCCACCTAATCCCTGAAAACAGTTGGCAGTATCCTCAGAAATTAATAATTCGGAAGTGAACCACACCGAGTGATAGTTTATGACTACAAAACTCATATACAGAGATTTATGCACAACGTAACCTTAGCCTCTATGATTACTATGTACGGTACAGCTCTTAGTCGGATGGGGCGGTTGTTTACCCCTCTGAGAGTCAAGGGCTAGTTTTCAACACTTGAGTCTGGCCGACTAGTGTCAATCAGTAGAAACTCCAAACCCATGACGTGTAAGTGTTAAACTTACTACCCTGTCCTTGATGATACCGGTAGCCTAACGTCTAATCCGCTCTACAATAGATGTAACTTGTCCACATCTCGGCGCTGGGTAAAATAACAGTATAATGATGCCGCGTGGATCAAATGAAAGTCGTCGATGCCAACTGTCGACAACGTAACTAAGAGCAATTTTCTTCCTTACCCCTTCTCCCAACTCACCAACCGAACCAATACCTTTCATATGTATATCCCCCCGATGAATACCAACTACAATCGAATGTCGAGCTCCTCGGAGCAGTTTAGATGTGCCCAGCGGTCCAATACAGATGGTAATAAAAGTCCTTCTCTGGGTTCAGGAGTTAATGGCTAATCTCATATATACAGAAATAAGTGAAACAGAAACGCTGATAAACTCGCCATCGAATGGGTACCAACGTCATCTCCAGATTGTATGTGGCCCGGTGCCCCCATCAAAGTCCTATCATGATACCTCCCCTGAGGAAAGGTTCCGTCTTTTTAAAATTATTGGCTACGAGTGTTGGCGGCCATCTCCCGAGACACTTGACAAGAAGGTAGGGCTTCTCTGTACTTGGGACACGTTTCTTTTCAAGAATATTTTGGAAAACACATGCACATGGGAGGCATGGTATAATCACTTCTCCTCCAAAATCCGTTCATATGAACCTGCTTTATTAAAATGCTACCTGGTATACGACTGGAAGGAACAATGCAACATGCCAATCTATATATCTCCACTCTGCCAGCAACCAGGAACACTACGGACAGTATTAGATAGCTGGTATCCTCTTCATATGCAGAACGTTACCCTTATATACGAGTACGAGGATCCATACTACCAAAGTCGGGCCGGTGCTTCGGGACTTTCTCCTATCATATCTTCGCGGGGATTCCCGTCCTCCAGCTCCGAGCTTCCAACCTTGAACGTACTCCTGGCAGGTTGGAAGGCTCGGGATACTATAATTCCATCCTCACCAGCCAGGAGTGAAAACGTTGTTCCCTCGGAAAACAAAACTGTTCAGTCCTTACCAAATCTTAGCCCGCGGTTAAGATCTCTAAAATCCTCACCGAGTGCAGCTAAAGAGAACTTGAAATCCTCTGCCAGTAAATACATCTCTGCTGTTAACAATTATGCTTCCTCCCAAATCAGATACTCATCGCCGCTACTACCGACAGCATCCGGGGAGAATAGCTCGAATGCTCAGCGGCTTGCCAGCAATTTATCCCGCATACCCAAGAGAAAGCTTTTGAGAAATCGCCAGGGTTCTTCTGCTTCCTACATTCCTTCCAGAATAGTTGGGGAGCATAATATGACTACATCGCAGTTATCGTGGCTTAAGCGTAGGAGGACTAAGTTGCGCCCGGAATAATGCTGCTAATGTTTCGTTTTCTATGATGCTAAATGTTTTACCTTTTATACTAAAATTGCGCCCTACAGTTCATTGTACTCTTTTCACTCGCTATCGCTATCTTTTTTTTCCCTTCTCTTTCATTGCTTGTTGATTAATAATTTGAAGGCAATTATATCTTGTTTTCAATTTCCTTTCTTTTATGCTGTTGGTTTCATCGACGAAGGAATTCATACTATGCACATGAAAATACGAAACCTATAATACCTAAATCACCAGAAAGTAGCTGTAACGTACTTTAGTAGTCGGAAATGGTGTCCAATTAGTAACAAATTACCATGCAATTAATGAATTAAACAAAAAAAAAAAAAAAAAAAAAAAAAAATAACAAATCACCTTATATACAGACAACACAAATGAGCTTATTTATATCACCAGCGCCCCTCTGCGATAGGAGGACAGATTTACTTATAATCAACTCAATTTAATTTTTAATTTAATGATTTAACTGATAACACTAGGGGCAGGGGGAGCTGGATGGAGTTGTAGGCCTGCGTGGTGGAGGGCAGCGCCGGGCAGCGGAGTATGTGAAGCTATAGATGGAACTGTTACGGCTCATCCACGAAGACAGTTCACTCGCGGGGTTGCGGATGAAGATATTGGGCTCTTCCAGCTGATCCCCCTCCTCCGCCTATTACAAAAATTATTCCCCTAACTTCCTCCGAGTATTACAGATGTTATTCCCTAACCTCCTCTCCGTATTCCCAAGGTTATTCCCCGACTACACGATAAACCCCCTAGGACCGGAGGAGTACTGCGCTAGCATGTATGGGTTGACAAAGACAATGGGCATGAGCTCAAGTAGAGTAAATCTATGGAGCGGTAAATTATGGGGCGGTAAATGTTTCAAAAGTAATTTTACCACCGGTGGTATAAGCATCGAATTTCAGCCCTTGTGCCAGTATCAACACTGAATTTTAGTCTTTATACTGCGCTATACTACATAAATGTTCAAAAAACTTATGAAAATTTCCCACTGGTTGTGAAATTCCCCACCGGTGAACAATGTTCATATATAGTGGCATTATATGGTCCCTTCTGGCCATATATTGGCATTCTATGGCCCATTTCGGCCATATATTAGCGTTCTATGGCCCCTTTTGGCCAAAAGATCTGTGCTTTTATCATAAAAGTTTGTATTATTTCCACCACCGGTGGTAAAATAATTTACTACCGTTGGTAAAATTACTTTTGACATATTTACCGCTCCATATTTACCGCTCCATAGTCGCCAATGGTGAAATACCTGTCACCAATGGTGAAATTCCCCACCGGTGGACAATAGGACTCATACATTGGCATTATATAGCCCCTTTTGGCCAAAAGGTCTGTGCTTTTATCCATTATTAGGTATAAATGATGGCATTATTTCCACCACCGGTCGTAAAACGATTTACTACTGTTGGTAAAATTACTTTTGACACATTTACCGCTCCATATAAATCCGGGTTTTTTTTTCGTTGCACTTACCGCTGACTTCATGAACGGTCTGAATTATTCCGAACTGAGCTGGGACGTTCCAATATATATCTCACTTCCTGGATGAACTAGTTCACTCACTGAACTTCGTGAATAAACCGGCTTCGTGAATGAGCTGTAACAGAACTATAAGTAAAATATAGGTCAGAGTTCGAAGCGGAGGACAGCGGGTGGTCGAAGAAATCTCCTCTACAATTATGCCGGGAGCTTCAATGCAGCATTCCGCCCCATCCACCTCCATCCACCCCCCTCTGGGCTTTGGGCCCTCCCTTTATGGGCACTGAATGCCGTATGGGTTAGGGTTCCTTGCTCTCGGCCAATCACACACTGGGCTCGCGCGCGCAAATCGAGCTTTTATGATAGAATGATCCGGTGCATGACCAACTTCAAGTACACGAGAACTACTAGGGGTCTCTCGCAACCAAATCATTTTCATTTGGTCTTGCCGGAACTCTATTTTCCACACGGATCCTTGTAGTAGGTACATATTAGATAGAGACTTAGAAACTGTATCACATTAACAATACCATCCGGCAACCATACAACATATTAGATTGCTATCAGTGGATGAGAAAGGAAATAGAATTACCATGCCATGCGATCGTATGAACTCGCGGGTTTTATGTTCCTTCTTGACTCCCTTCCCGCTCCTCTTGGGCTCCCCCAGCACGTCGCTGACCTCCTCAAAACTCATGAACTCCTTGAAGGCTATTAAGTTCTTCACCTCGTCTCTCAAGGTTGGAAGAGCATTTTTCTTATCTCTGTAATAGCCCATCCCATGCAACGAGGATAACCCTTGGCAGCATCCCGGTCTGTAGCTCTTGGGAGTGCGCCTGATGATTGAGGTAGTAAAGGGGCACTAGAAGGAAGTTCTACTCTTGCAGATTCCGCCGCCGAATCAAAACTCGAAGTAGATGAGACATCTAGCGGCCAGGAATAACGAATTTTTGCAGTTGGCCTTGGTTACCAGGCGTAGAACTGCCCTGGTGTGATTTCCTCAACCAGATATGAAAGTTCCATTTCGCGTAACGTTGAACGGATTGGACTGATTGGTCGCGGATGGGTTGAATAAGGTTCACTACTTCACTGTTAGAAACTGCCCCACAGAACTTTGCCACACCCCGCACCGCCTTAGCTTTGATATTTGCAGATGTATTGAGCATGAGGTACTTTTTTTCCCGACTCTGGCCATTTTGCCTGCAACTTTCGTTGCAACGCCCATGGCCAAGACCCTCGTGGATAAAAGACTCGCGCGGCCTGTTTGAAGCCATCCAAAGAACTGTGGCGAATGATCTGGCAACGACTAGGAGCTCACGTTTTTTTAGAGTATGTACACGGATTCGTCCCGATTGGCCGGAGAGAGACAAACCCTAACCCCGCGTTGCAACCAGCCCACGACACTGGCATACACGGTATTACCTACTCAGAATACCTAGATATGACTGTTAGGAGCACCACTTGGGGGCCGAACACATTGCACAATATTTCAAGCAAAGTATAATATTGATGATAGATGAACAAAAAAAGAAAAAGAACAAAGGCTTAGCCGACTACAAAAATACAATCTAATTAGAATGCCAAGGAAAGTGATTAGTGCTTAGTCATCTCATGACAACATCCCCCCCCCCCCCCACTCGATTGAGTTCCTCCCGAGCTCCTGAAATCCAAAAGTTAGCCTCAGCTCCACGTTAACGTCTTTCCACTGAATAGTGTGCGGATGGTCGGGGGCGGTCGAGTTCAAGACCCACTCAGATCCGAGTCCGGCCACCCAGCAAGCTCGCATTCTCGGAGGGTTGGCAATGGCAGGTGGCGACCCCGCACCATTCCTGTCCGGGCTTCACTGCTTAATTGCATGGGCACACAGTATTTCGGACGAAGTCGTCCCATCCCCCCGGCCGCAACACCATGGAAGAAGCATCGTAATCCGTCGGTTTACGTCTGGGGTCAAGGGCTAAGCGAGTATCAAGTGTTGTGTACTCGCCTTCGAATCAGATCTGTGAGGTTCTAGGTTGAGTCGGGCGAGGTTCCGTCTCTCGATGGTATTGTAGGAGCGATGGAGCGGGTACCGATCCAGAGAGGGGGTGTCCTCCTTTTAGATCCCTCGATCCTGAGTGGAGCTGCATTGCCAGCTACCTTCGCGAAAAAAGAAATGAAACGAAAAAAGCAAATTAAAAACAAAAAAGAAATATCAAACTTGCAATGTGAGCAACACTTGAGGAAATGAGGAGATGAATCTCGTCGGTGTTGCCAGCTGTTAGGAGCCCCGAACACAATGCACAATATTTCAAGAAGAAAAGTGATTACTGTACAGTATATTGATGGTAGATGAACAAACAAAGAAAGTTAGGGTATTATTAATTATCCTAAGTGTGCAATATGGCAGGTGGGAAATTAAATGGGACGTATTGGTGCTGGAGATAGAACCCGAGACGCACTCTAAAGTCTACGGCCTAAGCTGCATGAGAGAACAAAAGCCTCACTAGCTACACGCGCGTGGCAATCGCAACCGAGATAGCTGAATCTCCAAGCCAATGAACTACTGCTGAAGGGTGGATTCGGCGAGAACTGGCCATGACTAACGGTATCCCTTGGGCTGGCGAGACATGCAGATTCCCTGACTTCCTGATTAGGGTGTGGCAGAGTGACTTCGCCATTGAGGAAATGATCCTTTTTACAGAGGCAAGGTCACTTAGCCACCGCATGCCAGTGTAGTTCCCCAGTGAGGAAGTCAGGGAATCTGTATGTCTCACCAGCCCAAGGGATAAGCTGGCTATGGGATGACTAAGAGCAACATCCGGGAGAATATCTTTATTCGTCGAGAGCCACAGGGTCGGTAACCTGGCGGCTTTAAGCGCGGGGCGTCGGGGTGCTGGGCGGTGTGGGAGTGAACTGCGGAGAGTAGGTACATAGGAGGTAGGAGGGGATGCGGGGGGCCCAATGCCCCCAGTGAACTGTTACTGTTACAAGTCCTTGATATCCAAAGTGTAACCTCGTGCGCGGTCGCGAGCTGGGCTACCAGGTATACCTACCGCTGTTTGTTTTGCTATCAAAGCATTCAAAACATCAACAACAGGCACGGGTGGTTCACATGAGCGGACCTCCAAAGTTCCTACCTGCCTCACAAAAGCAGAATTCTGTCCTGGTTGCTCGGCGCGCATCTCGGCGCGCATCTCGGCAGAGTTCCGAAAAGTAGCAATGCCTTCAAGACTCTGTATAGGTTGGGAGTCGGATGATTGTGTATGATGAGCGGAACTCTCGGCGTTCGTCTCGGCAGAGTTCTGAAAACTGTCCACTGGCTGTATAGATGTTAGCAATAGTGCTTGTAACAGGAATTAGATACTTACATATTGATTATAAAAAACACCTATAGGTGGAAGAGACTGTGAAGACTGCATGTGTGCGATGTTGATGGATTGTGAATAATTTTTTATATGTATTTCACTAGCGCAAACTTAATTTAGTGGCCTCCCTACTCTACACTTTTTTCAAAACCTCGTTAAAACTCACGAACTTTGCTAGGTGATCTGACCAAAAACTAACTTGTCGAGAAAATATCTGAAGCTGATCTCTGCATTTAAGCCAATCATCAATGAAGAAATCCCTACATGGAGATAATCAAGTTGGCGAGTTTCTGCGGTATTAACCCGTATTCGTCACCCCTGTGGACCTAGTTCGCACTTCGTTGCAAAACCTGTCTAATATCTAATATGCACTCTTGCCTCCCACCCACGGTGACCCACCCACCAGCGCCACCGCTGAGTCTTGGTCTGTCCGAGTGAAGGAATATCCGCGTGGCCAGGGGCACCTGCTAAACTACTTACTCGCGTCAGGGAAAAAGAACCAGAACATGCAAGTGAGAAAGCAGGGATTATTTGTATGGAGTGGCGCTGAGCTGCCATACAAACTAGGCATTTGCATGTTCTGGTTCTTTATCCTAGACGCGAGTACCGGGTGTTCACCCTTAGTCTGAAGAACTCTGCTTCATTGGTTGAAAATGCAGGGGTTTTATATGGGAGCCACAAATCCGCAACCAATTATCATCGATCACACTGGCAAGGTCTGGCATTAGCGCACTAAATTTGTATGGGGGAAAAAGGTCTGAAGAACTTTCATATATCTTCACTCAAAAATCAAAATATTTTGCTAAAAATACAAAAAAAAATAACCGCAGAATAGCGCTGGCTCCCAGCTTCCCCTAGATAGTATTTTGAGCTCATAAGCCCTTGTGGGGAGTATTTTCTGATGAAGCTGGGTGCAAACAGCAGTCTCGGAGGTTGCGTTGCAAAAGATGGGGGGCAGCCTATTCAAGTACTTTTCTGGCGCCAAGTATCATTTTCTGCAGCTTCAACCAATCATACGCCAACAAAGGGTTCTTCAGACTAATCCATAACCCCCGGTACATGGCTGTTTTCTTGTCAGCACCCCAAAATAGGCCGCGCCAGAGCTCCCTGATTTGTCGAGAGTGGAAACCCTAACCCTGCCTAGCAACCACCCTACAGTACAAGGCTCTGGCATTAAGTGAGTGAACTAAATGGGGTGTTGCCTGGTGTGGATCCGTTCACTCACTTAATCCCAGAGCCTTGTACCGGGTGTTGAGGGTAAGTGATCAGAATCTGATAAGTGAATGTTGCGGTGAATACTTGTAATTGTCTTATCAGATTCTGATCACATTTCGCTACACCCTAGTACATATCTACAAACCCGCATACCTAATGCCGGCGCTGTCTCTTGCCCAGCCTTCGTCTGATTGGCTGTTAATTACACTGCGCTTTATGACACAAGTAGCGAGAGGCACGATCCTTGGTGCCATGTGATTTGGGCTGGGTACGAGACGGAGAAGAAGGCTGGGCACGAGACAGATGCCGGCGCACCAAATTCGCGAAGGTTTTTCTTTCGTTAAAATGCGCGGACTAAAATATAACCTTAAAAATATACTGGTGATATTCACAGATCAATATCAACCGGCGACGGGAGACATATATCAGAATACGCTAAGGTCGATATAACGAGCTGTGGCTCTGATTGATTGGTTGGGAGCGACAGGAAGAGGGGGGAGGTTGTTAGTAAGCACAAACTGTGTACTCGTAATTTTTTTGCGTTTCCGGACTGGACTGGGTCCGCATACCACCAAAATATGGTTGTCAAGCACGATTTACGCCCATATGCGGACCCAGTCCAGTCCGGAAACGCAAAAAAATTACGAGTAGCAACGAGAGCCGAGAAGTGCCAATCGTCCAGTTTGACTGCAGTCAACTGTAGTCGACTAGGTATGCCAGGCCAGGACGGTGGACGGTCAGAACGGACTGCATGGACTGCGTTTTTCCAGCCAAGCCAGTCCGTCCAAAGGGAGGACGGAATTCAAGGACTATGGACTGCATATCGCCTAAAACAGTTTAGTGGTATTGTTTATCATGATGTTTATGGTAAGTAAATAGATTTCCATTCTTATAAAGGTGAATGAATACAATACAGAACCATTATGGTATTAATTTAGTTCTCTTTGACTGTGATGATACATATTGTCTATGAGCTCCAGGTTAAGGCCGCCTCAACCTAGCAAGAACGCGACTTAGGTAACGCCCCAATACAGCCCCGAGGGTCAAATTTCATGCAATCCATAGTCACACCGCAGGCAGACTGTGGACTAGTCATGCAAGGTAAGTAGACTGCACGATTCAGTCCCGTCTAGCCCGAGACTGGACGGTTGTACTCGAATGTGCCAAGCCAGTCCTGTTGCAATAGTTTGGACGGACTAAATGGACTGCGGCGGACTACAGTCGACTGCAGTTTTTCAGCCAAGCCAGTCCGTCCAAAAGGAGGATAGACTGTAAGGACTATGGAGTCCTGCATGAAATTTGTCCGGATGTCCAAAAGTAGTTTAGTTAATTGGCTGCAATCTGTATAAAACACTCAACACCCTCAATATATATACAGCTCGAGTAACACCACAAGTACATATTTTATCCCTAAATTATGTCGTTTACCAAAAACAATTCGCAAGTATGGCTGGGGACGCCTTGAACCGGGGTATTGCAACATTCGGTCCAGGAATTAACAGTATGTTAATAAATACGCGGCCATTAACCGCCTCCACTAAGCAGTTAACTGCCTGCGTCAACACCCATTAACATGGTCCGCGACACCCATCTCAGACCCCATCTCTAATAACTCCACCCACAGAATAGCTAAATTAATTTAGGCTCTGTAGAGTGATAGAGCAGGTGAAGACTAGTCGAATTACAGAGAGAGAATTAATTTAGGGTGTGGTTGTGGAAAGTTATTAGCTTGGAAACACTTGACGTTGAAAATGCTCCGGTTCAAGGTGTCCCCAGCCATAGATGCTGGTTCTTCATATCAACGCAGGGTAACATTATCACCCTGTCATTTTTTGTCAGCATGCAGTCCGTCCACTTTTTGGAGGAACTGACTTGGCTGCTTGAAAAGTTCCGCAGTCGACTGCAGTCCAGCTACAGTCCGACTAGCACTGGTCGCCAGACTGCGCTAGTGACGGGACGCGAGTCTGATTCTGATTCTGATTCTGGCATAATCATGACATGCAATCCAACGGACCAGCCCTGGACGGGTCTGTTGTCGCCGTTGAAATTTACTTTCCGTCACCGTATAATTTCATGTAGGCGGCGGAGTTAAGACATTCTCAGGCAAAACCAACGGCCGCGGTCCCTAGTCTATCGTTAACCCACCATCCCGTAATGTATGCGGTAAGCAAACACCACCTCCAGCCGGACTTAAGATTTAGTGAAGCGGGCATAGCTGTGGTATCCAGGCTCCGAAATGTCAAAACCCGTAAGCTAGCTACCCATAATGTTATTACTAAACTCGTTGGATGAGGTTTGCATTATACCTAACTAACCGCTTTACTAGATGCAGAGTCCGCGCCGCCCCGCACCCGACGAGCCTGCGCTATGCAGAAAAAAAGCCCGCTCAGGCCAGGAGAGCTCGCGCCGCTCAGAAAGCGCCCGCGCTGCATAGGAAGAGCCTAGAAAGACCCCGACTTCCAAAGAAGAGTTTAGGGAGAGATTGTACAGCTAAGGGAGATCTCGCGCTGACTAGGAAGAAGCCCGCGCCGCACTGCCCAAGAAAGGTGTAGAGTGGGTTTGCGCTGGGGGGGGGGGGGGGGCTCCTCAGGAATAGCCCGCGGTGCCCTCTGCGAGCTCGCTTTCCTTAAAAAGCGCTCGCGTGCCTTGTGGGAGCTCGAACTGGGGGGGGAGTGTTCGGTATGATTCAGAAGAGCTTGCGATGGGTAGGGGATTGAGGATGAGAATATGCTGATATGAGATGATACTCGTGAATATTTTGCTGCCCGATTCTCGGAACAAGATTGCCCCCGCATTGTTAAAAGTCTGCACATCGATCTTGACCCCGCTTAAAGGTTTGACGACCTTGTCCGCAATCAACGTATCCGGGCAATACAATTCGATATCCGCCTCTATTTCCTATTCAAGCCAACCTGAACGTGATCGCTCTTGGGCTCGCGGGGAAATGAGGTCATGGTACAATGGATCGAGGACCCCGCGTATTTGAGAAGCATTGAAGTGCTCGGAGAAAACCAAGAAAGGTTGGCTGAAGGAGATCAAATCGCTTTTGCCTGGGGAGGCATATCTGCAGGTGCTTAAGAAATTTCATAGTCTGAAAAAGAAATCTCACCGAAATGCCGGCCAGATGAACGAGGCTTGAGGTTGGGGATTGACCGCCGATGACTTGAGCCAGAGGAAGAGATCGCTAAGAGCTTTGTAGAGATTAATCCTACACTCAGAACTTTAGCGAAGAATACTAACGGCCAATAGAGAAGTTACTGTCTACATATGTAAATATCAGTTCTTCTTTCGGTTTGAAGATATATGGGGGAAACAGTCCTAATATCCGCCCTCTTGTTGCGTTCCATTCCAGTTCTGATAATAGAGAAAAACTATCGGATGAGTGGAGCTTTAATTCAATATCTCTTAACTCTAGCGGATATCGAAGAGGAAATGCCCGTGACTGTATCTGATAATGAATTAGCCTTTTCCCCAGCTCCCCCTGAATCACCTTCGATAGATAATAGTTCTTATATCCCCTTGGATCCGATATTTACTTATAACTATCCCTTCGTTAGTGCCCGAGTTTCATAGTACTTAAGCAAGAGAGGGCGCTGTGTTAATCACTGAATTAATTATGATCGGTAATGTAACGCTGCCACCAAAGGGAAATTGCACTAAATATAAGGGTTACGTTTACTAAAGCAAGAATTGCCTCAACAGGTAAATTCCATCCCAACTGCCATTGAAAGGAACAAAGCGGTCGCAGGTGTGCTACTGTAAGTACCGGCAGTGAGGAGTATCGGCTCTGGAAAGGGAGAGAGAGGATGCCCTGGTCGGAGATGGGAAGTACTACAGAGTATTCCTCGGATTGACTGAAGTAGCGCAGCATCAATAATTCAATTATGAACTTATATCCACCCGGCCCCGGCTGGCTGTGGCGCACGATGAATATGGTCACGGAATGGATAAGGGGAATATTAATTAATGACCGGAGATGCCATTAGAGGTGGGAGAGATTCTCAACTAGGAGAGTTTCTTGAATAGGAGTAAAACCTCGCGGTCCCGAGGTGGTCCACTACTAGTCTTGCCCTGAACGAAGTGAAGGATATGGGGGTAAGAGCTTATATCCCTCGCTGGTTGGCTACTGCATGTGACCAACAACCCTAACCCAAAATAATATCAATATCCCTTTAAAAAAAATTATAATCATGTCAGTCATATGATCCTGTTGCGTGGCCGCGAGGAGGCGCTTCCTATACACCAATTCACGTTCTTCGTTCAGGGGTATACGAATACCCGCGGGCCTTGTAAGGTAGGGTCGGGTCTGGGCCGGGGTAACGCCTTAAAAGTAACCAAAGGTGACAAAAAGTCAATTGCTAATAACTTTACCGCCAAAAACATAAAATAAACCGGTACAATGAAAGCGTGTTAGTAGTGGTGAAGCTTACCTTCATCGACAGATCTTTGATATCTATCCTAGTTGTGAAGTTATCAGAGCTTGAAACCGGCTGTTTTTGTATATAAAAAGCGCCAAGACTGAGCAAAGCGAAACAGTATTATACCCATTTATACCAGCAATGTAGTATGGTTGCGGACACCTGTATCCCTTTCGTGCCAACACCTATCAATGATATTAAAAGGTAGTCCGAGAATTGCCTAATCGGGTGATTGAATGCATAAAGCGCTAGAACTATTTCCAAAATAGGCAATTCTGGGCGACATTCATTTGGTCTCTTACCAAAAGCCCAACTTTTAGAAATTCAATAACTCCACAACCATAAACAATAAAATTGATTGGACTCTGTCATAATGTAGAGCGGAGGTTAAAGCATAATTTAACAGAGAGAAAATAAATCTAGGTGCGGTGGTTGGAAAGTCATCACCCCCCAAAGTTTGATGTCAAATGTCCTCTGGTTACAGGTGTCCGCAACCATAATATTTTACCCTCCCATAGAGGTAATATTAATGAGTTGAATAAAAAATAAGCATGCAGTATGGATTGTACCTGCATGCATATATGCGCTTATACAGGACCTATCCACTACACTATAATCCGAGATGTAACTGCTATTAGAGCTATGTAGTGGGAGTGGAGGGGAAATTCGAAAGTTACCTCTGTGTCTAACCAGATTGGGAAGCTTGAGCCGGCGGTATCACCTTTACCTTCCTCTGAGGACATGTAGATAAACAGGAAATCTTCAAAGAGGCCATGTTTCACTCCCGGTTAACTGGCGGGGGCAGATAATTTACCTGTCTACATCCCAATAATTGTACGATAGGATTTTGGCGGGCATCAGATAGGGCATCAAGTAGCATATTTCCAACGACGCATCCCACACCAAAATATTCGCTTACAAAATTTATTCATAAACTGATTCATTTCTATAGACTGCAGAGAGATAGCTGGCGTTGTCTACCAGTTTGTTTGGTTATTATACAGTGTCCGGCGTCAAGGAAACGATACTACCCCGGCCCCTTACATAATCAGCAAGGTCGCTGTAATTCTTTTTTTGTTTAATTCATTAATTGCATGGAGGTCGCTGTAATTAAGATGGGCATGTTTGCGAGGACCTCCTGCTTTTTTTTGGCACAACAGTGTCCTTGTTGATAGGGATATCCATTACCGTCAATAATATCTGAATAGTTTGTAATATCGAACTAGTATCTGGTCAGTTCGGCCATCTCAATTGGATAGAACATCTTCTTGTTAGCGCATAGACCTCTGAGACTGATTAGTGGTTTATACAAGTGGTATCTATATCTGCGAACCGGTGAGGTATTTCATCTAATATCAGCAAACGGGTTACCCATCTATCTGTCACGACCTGTCTGCTAACGGGGCGGGCCATATCATGATATCCCTCGGGCGCGTACCATCCTTATTTAAGCTTAAACAGTTTGTGGTGGCAGATACAGACAACTGTATCTAGACACAAGGCCACATACTGCCTCCGGGCTAGCAGCGGAAGAGGGTACCCAGAGGACAAGCATACCTCTCATCTCTATTAACACACAAGGCAAACTAGGATGTTGAGCAAGGGAATATCTGTTCGCAAAACACAATGTGTCCAACTATCGTAGCCATCAGGATAAGTATACTCGACAAAGAAGAAAAGGCAAGATACTCCGGACACCTAATTCCCTTCTCACCTGTATTTAAATGCGCCCATTCCTCTCTCCCCTTCGCTCCCACATCCATCCTCAGTATCACAACACCGACAACACCCATACTACAACCATGGATTCGAACTCTACTCCTCTCTTGAATGCAACTATCCGTGCGACAGAGCCTTCTCCTCAACCTCGTCTTAGCCAGGGCTCGTCCTCTCGCGCTGCAGGCAAACGCCCTAAAGCCTCTCCCGAGCCTAGCTCCAGTACAGTTAAAGCTATACAAGACCACCACGACCATCTCTAACCCCCGGAAGGCGGAATGTTCTGGAAAAAGTTCCTCATTGTGCACTATCGTCAACAGAAGACAATTGCTACTCTGACTAAAGAGCTCACTCGCAGTCACAAAAAGGTCAAAAAAGCAAAGCACCACAGATCTGAACAATTCAGAGAGCTACGGCAGGAATTGCATATGGCCCTTGTTTCAGTCTACAGACTTAGAAAACAGAACATGAAATATCGCAGAATTCTCTCTATCGCTGTTGGTAAATACCCACTTGGTAAGTCTGTTCCTTCCCTAATTTTATAGGCTCGTCAGCTAAGAATCATACAGGGGAGACATTTGTCGACGAAAAAGATCAAATACTTAGTCCTGGTGAGGAGGAATCTGAATCTGATGGTATCGACGAAATGGGCTGGAACCAATCTGAAACATCCGAGAGCTCTGAGGAATCCGACGACGGCTCAGAGGACGAAGTCAGTACCGACTCTGATGAGCTCTTCGATCCCGCTGAGTTGCTGGCATAGTTGTTTGGAGGAACTGAACTAGTGGAATAGTCAATATTTTCATTTGGTCATTACACACGCGCAGCACGATACTGTTTTTTTAAATTGCTATTAAAATAAATATCGCTTCATGAACCAGATTCAATTTAATTGCGCCATCCCAGCGTCCGCTGGACAGCACTAAATTCTAGTTCGCTTCTGGTCGATTGAATAGTAGTGCCCACCCATCTCGAAATCTCTTCATCACGAAATGTATATATTATATTACGGGTTGTCAAAAATAATAGGACGCAACAGGCACTTGAACGCAATGATCTCTCGGCCACGACGGATCACGGGGTGGCAACAGAAAAGATCAGTTATAATAAAGAAATACTAGAGACTCGAAAAGTATCTTTCTTCCTATCGTCATCCTTTGGTGGCCGGATTGCGTGGCCGCTACGGTTTTCATTGGCCACTTGCGACCTATTATTTTTGAGAACTTATATTAATAGTACTTTCGAGCTTTTAATTGATGATTGAATAAATTTATTTAGTTGAGTATATTGTTGAAAAATCGAGTATACATATCGATGAGGGTGCCGAACCTCCAGTGCTACACATCGTTTGTGATATGAGCAGTCATTTTCTATGATAACTCTAAATAGGCTACTTATCTATAAGTCACTATCTGTCTGTGAGCGGGGTTGGCCGTATGATGATATCATGCCGGCGGGTAGCGTCCTCAGTTGGGTGAGAATACTTTTTGGTTGTTGCCAAAACCGAGTGATTACTTATGACTTCATATATATCTATTGTCCTAGCTGTCAAAATCAAGGACTAGATAAACCAGAATCATATAGAAGCACGCGAGAGGCTCAATGCTCTAGTGTGATATCACCATAACTCTAATGTTGCGTATAAGTAATAAATCAAAAAAAAATTTAACACTCCCAAAACCGAGTGATCACTCACGACTCGATATATATCTACAGTTCTGAGGACATCAAGGACTACATAGACCACAACCATATAGGTCTGTCCAGTCTGGAGGCACTGCCAATGCATATACAGATATCTATAATCCGGACTTGGCCGTTGTGAACAAGGACTACCACTACGTGGGAATAGCATATCTAGAAATAACTGCGTGTTGGCGGCACCCGTGAAGTATGTGTTTTATACATTCACGTGCCCGTTCTGTACTTGATGGGACAAATTTATCAGAACCTACACAAGCCTTCTAACAAAGTAGCCTAACCAACAGATTTTGCCCGGTCATAGAACACTGTCAACATCTTGTATTATGACGACTATTAGGAACACGGTTTATCTTTTCTGTACAACTCACCATCAATATAACCTAACCCAAGATATTTTGTGTTATAAATATATTGCCTTTCAACCCCGAGGGAAATTCGGTCATAGTCTATCACTCGCTTTATTCACCTGATATCACTCGATAAACTTCGATTACTCTTTATTGTCCGGGTCTTGCCTAGTACTGAGAGTCAAACCCAGAGCACCAGCTTGTTTTATGACGTTTTATCGCTTGGGCTGGTCAAGTCCGGCATAAAGGTGTTTACGATGGGGTTATCCACTCAACCACAAGAAATGGTACAAGAATCATAGTGATTGCCGTGACACAGGTCGTGACACGGGACATCCTGGTGGGATCACGAATACTGATTACCCGCAAATATTTGTCTATAGATTCTTCTAGGCTTGAGCATTCGTGGAACGCGAATCTTTGCAAAGTGACGGTCTGTTTGAAGGTATCCTCCAACGGACTACGGACAGATCAGTAGTAATAACAGTTAAATAACGACACATTTGACAGTAATACCACAATTCAACAGCCGGGACCTTGCACTCTTACCTCCGAGTACTACGAATAGATCTAATGTGTACTAGTGATGGGCACGAGATGAGACGAGACGAGACCTGGCTTAATCTTCACTCGTCTCGTCGCGCAGGGTCTCCGTCTTGTCTTGTTTTGTCTTGTCTTGTAGGTTTTTTTTTCTTTTCTTTTTCGTTTAATTCATTAATTGCATGCAATTTGTCTTGTGGTTGTGGCTGGTCTTGAGACAAAGTCTCGAGACGTCTTGCACTTTAACTAAACAAAGTTCAAGTCTTGTCTCGTCTCGTCTTGTATTTATTCTCGTCTCGTGCTCATCACTAGTGTGTACAGTAAGCGGACGGAACAATAGAAACGCAAGACAGACACCAATAGGAGTTGTAATAATACATTTGAACTAACACAAATGTATTTCTGGGAGCACCTAGGATCCAACACTAGTAACATCGATTATATGATAGATGGTTACCATTATACTAGGTAACGTATATCATGGGGAAATCGCATATCACCAGGATGAGGGTACTGAATTGTCTCACTTTCCCTCCTTGACCATTTTGGTTACAAAAGTAAGAAATACTAATACTACAAGAATAAAGCCTAGTTTCAACGATGCGAGAACACATACTTTTTATTGGTTAAAATCCATATGAGAGGAATGATATTAGAGATATTTAAAGGAAATATTGAGGGTGTGGACTGAGTACCTTTAATCTATCTCCTTGAATGAAGTGAAATTCCGGGGGGTCTCTTAGCCAAACTTTATCAAGACCTCGCCGCAGATCCACTGCCCGCATTTGACACAAGTGGTAATAGGTTTTCATCAAGGTAAGAGTCTTCGGGTTCTAAAAATGCTTGAGGTGTTGTAGTCTTGACTCTCCTTTGGCAATTTTTCCGTGATGTTTGATTTTTAGGAGTTGGAGTCGCGGGTTCTTGGGTAATGGTGGGCTTTTGAGGGGTACTCGCTGCATTCCTCTTCTTGCCCTCTTCCTCTATTGCCTTTTCCAATTCCTTCCTTCCTAATAGATTTTTATCTAGTTGTGCACTGTATTTGGATGCCAAATCCAGATGGCTGTCGCTCTACCAGTTTTAGAAATGAATCAGTAAATGCATCCAATTTTCATAATGCGGAAATGCATCACCGTAAATGTGTATTGGTAAACGAATCAAATTAGTATGGGGAAACGAAGCGGTAAACGAATCGATAAGTTCGCTTTATTACTTAACCTTACACATATCCTACCCAACACAAAAAAAGGAATTACTAAATGATATTCTTTATTAGCAGCGGCAAAAATTAAATATGGGGTTAGGGGGGATCGAACTCTGATAACTTTGAGTAATAAGTGCATGAGTTACCGCCTATGCTATGTGTTATTCACATATTAAGTATACATTTAAAACTGCAATAAAGTGTATTTTATTTGGACTAGAGCCGAAAATTTCACTAAGTTCAAAAATGCTAGGGACCTAAAATACTACACCCATCCGCATCCCCCAGTCTTACAATTATACTAGTATTTGCCCCCGCGCGACCGCGAGATCTTACTCCTGCTCGAGAAATTCTCCCACCTCTGTGCACGTGTACTTCCCATCTCCAATGCACGTAGTTGCTCACCTATAGTAGTTAATTGATATTCCCAGTCAATCCAGGCCATTGTTATTCTACTTTCCACCTATAGTACTTACTCCCTCTCAATTTCCAGCCCCATCTCCCGTAGCATAATTAATCCCCCCATACCGGGTATATTAGTGTCAGGTTTGAAGCCCATTCCAGATTTTTGGTGCGTTAGTTAGGGTTCTTCGCTCTCAACCAATCACATATATAGTTACCCAATCGTTTCAAAAATCGTTAATAGATAATAGACTAGGGGTGTGCCACCTCGCGACCGCGAGACCCCCCTCCAAATGAGAATCTACGTGTAGTAGGAAATTGACAATCTTAAATATTTTAATTAGTTTTGATTTGCCCTTAGCTATTCTGTGGTCAGATCTCACCGTTGGCCATAGCTAGTTTCTCCATCTAGTTCTTTTAGTAAATAATAATCTCAACTCATTCCATCTCCGCTTAGCCACCGCCAATGCAAATCTGTAGGTGAGTCTTTCCCGTGATCGATTCCAGCTCCAGTCAATGCTAAACCCAGTTAATTCCACCTTAAATGCCATATTGTGGATGAGTTCGGTATGTTAGTGCATGTCGCTGCCTGCAATGTTTGGTCCAACCCCTTTTGGATTTTTTGGGCCCCATCGCCAAGAAACGATATTTGAACCCTAACCCCATCCTTTATGATATCCGATAAGTTTAATTTGACATTATATACATATGAACCAGCTTCCTCGCCAGTGCACGTACCTACCTGCCTACCTGCATGCCTGCACATTAACATCAATTTGTTGAACTTGGTACTCGATTTGGTGTCGTATTGGTACTGGATTTGATACTCGATTTGATGCTGCTGTTGGATTCGCTGCTGCTGGATTAATCGCTGTTCAATTCGCTTATTAGCGCCTTGATGATAACCCTGATGGTAATTTGGGGTGGGGGGGATCGGGGTAGAAGGTACGGAGGTGGTCGAGGTGATGGAGATGAGCAGGCGTAGACGGCTTGATATTTTCTACAAGTAAGTGCCTAACCCTAACCCACAAAACCTTAATTTTGCGCTCCAGACCTTACAGATTTCCTTTCCGTAATTCATACCTCTTGATGAGCCTTATTACTAGGAAAACCCTTAATAAAATGTGATTTATGCGGGTTTCTGAGCACCGATCACACCTACATACGCCCAAAACAAGCCAAATCTGGGCTTATTTGAGACATGAGGTTTAAATAATGCTTTTCGTCTGCCTATCAGCCTTATAGGAATACCCGTTCGGACCCCAATATGAGCAATCGAGTTTTACCTAGCTTGACTACATGTATCTTGTTGCGATGTATGGGGTGTTTATGGGGCTAGCATCGATCGCAATATATAGAATGTGGGATACCCGTGTTTTGCTTTAAGTTATCGTTCCAGGGTCGGAAGGAGAGCCAAGATAGTTTCTCTTGGCACCAGCGTAGCTCGCTATTTAAGAAGTTTCAACTCTCCTCGTCTTCCTTCCTCCAACATCAACCTTACCGAGTATCATCCTTCCTTTTCATCGACAGAATCATCATGGTCTTACTCGATGAATCTATGGTAGTCACCTACCAACGCAGGGTCGACAGGCTACAGGAACGCATTGCAGATCTCAATAAGGAGCTTGCCCAACACGTTAAGGCATTCTTCGAACTACAGGGCCAGCTCCACATTGCGAGATATAATTCTTTGCACTTTAAGTCGGACAACTACGCAGAGGAAGTGTTGGTTCTTGATTGGGCGCTCAGATGGGAGAAAGGCCAAAGAGATGAAACCAGGAGGAAGATTGAGATGAATGAGTGGCTGATGGAGGAACCTACTCGTGAATTGGCTCTTGTCAAACACATGATACAGACAAAACCTGTGCTCATGTCTGGTAAAACCTACTTTTTCAAAGTTCTCTGGGAAGTACACCAGCTAATAGTGCCCTTTAGATGATACCGACAATGGATCATCCACGATGGAGACAACTGGGGGGGATACCGAGGAGGATACCGAGGAGGAAGGGGCCGAGGAGCAGATGGCACAGGAGAAGGAGGAGACCGAATGGGAGGGCATCATGGAGGAATAGGGGATGGTATCCGCTGTTGGAAACCGAATTAGTTTGTTTCATCATAATTCAAAATAAGGTATTCGGTTTCAAAAGGTCTCGTGTAAACAGTTTCTGTGTTTCGTGTTTTCTGTACCATCTGTTGATTAAGACTTCAATTTGGTCAAGTGTACGACTAATTCATCAAGTTCGATCGATCGATAGTGCGACCCGCCCAGAAGGCCTATGTCAAGTTGAAAGGGTTAACCTGTTGAAGAAGTGCTGTTACGACCCAGTGGGGGACGGCCCTTATTTAGGGACGTCCCTGGCTGGTATGTACCAGTCGTGGAGGTCCCCGGATGGAATAGGGAACCCATATGTACCTGTATAGTATGAGCTAAGTATACCAACCAGTGACAACGGCGGTTAGTGTCATAAAGTACAGAGAAATCTGTACATCTCATCTGTCTACCTTCTCGAAAATCCATTTCTAAACTCTATCTCTCACATTTCTAGCGATAGCTGCGCAGTGTAACACAATTCTCGAATACCCCCTCACCCACCAAAACCAGTAGAGTTTCTGTATGATTCCCCAATCTTATTTTGTTGTGAGGCCTTGTGGGTAGAAGCGAATTGGTAGAACACTTATTCTGTTTCCTTTAATTGTACTGCCCAGGGACGTCCTTGACTGGTCCAGTTAGTGTATACCACTCAGAAAATCACACTATTCTTGACTGGTACATACCAGCCATGGACGTCCCTGGATAAGGGCGGTCCTTGGCTGGGGCGTAATACTGCTCCAGCATAAAAAGGGTACCAGCGAGCACCCACATCCGCGTGCAGAAATATATAGGTATACCAGGACGGCTATGGTTAATGGGCAAAGGATAATCGGCAGGAGAAGTACTGAGGAGAATGCGTTACCGACGGCGCTGATGGATGGGACCATTCTGGACACGGGAGCCAGACAGTGCCATATCTTCAGACTGATTGGGGAGGATATGTAGCACCTACCCCCGTAGATTAGCGGTTTCTACTGATCATAACTTGTCAACTATCTTGGGAATCCCGTGCCCATCACCACTCATTATATGGCTCGACAATGTTTACTATCGCAACATGATGATCGGCCGAGCTATTGATGAAGACGCCCCATTTGGCCAATGCGTTGTTCCATTCATCATCTTCCTCGATAGAGCGCCCACCTGACCAAATGCACGTCTTGATTAATGCAGTATAATAGCCCTCGAGATATCTCTGCCTCGTGTGGGATCTCTCTTTCGTTCCGCGTGGAATATAAGTCGTTCTTCGGGTGCTTTTGATATCCATATCGGAACCTCAATCTCGTTGAAACTACCCCGTGCAGGTGGTTGCTTTCTAAAGAATCTGGAGCATCGTGGGCTGTGCAAGAGCAACTTGCTCAAAGATTCTCTTCTTACCGGCCCCACACCTTGAGCCTACTCGACGCAGGAGCCTGGAGGTAAGGCTATACATAACCTTTAATACCTAGTGGACTAAAGTAAAGAAGATTATGTGTATTTCAAGATTTTGTATTGGTCAACAAGTAGGTACCCCCGCACACTCGCTGTTGGTTTGGGACCGAGCGTTGAACGAGATACAGTCTTATATGCGGTTAAGGCTAATACTACCGTTTCTCCTGAATGGGGCCTTATTTCATTCTCGTTTGGCAATAAGTTGTTACTAGAGACTTATTTTCTACTTGTTCGGGGCATAGTGTGTATGCATGAAGTCTTTTCTTTTCGAGCCCTACATGGATGGCCGTTGAATAATGGGGGACCAGCTTTCATTACCCTGCGAAAAATGAATAGCGCGATAGGATTTGAATGGCCGAGTTAAGGCCTTATGCCATTCGACTTATGCATCAACCTCAAATTTTTTTTTTTGTTTAATTCATTAATTGCATACATCAACCTCAAATGCTCAAGGTGAGTTTTTATACCTGGAAGTGAATCTCTGTGAGTATATATCCATATAAAGGGCTTTCGGCTCAAATAAAAACTTCCCTCATGATGGGCCTCACGGGCAAAATCTCATCAGGGGCCCGGCCCAGCCCAATGTCAATTTCCTCAAGCCCGGCCCGGCCCGTTATATTTTTTCCCGCGCAAACTGTTTCGGGCCGAAGCCCATTGGAGCCTCTGCCCTCATCTCAGTGTTTTCAAGGACCACTATATATGTGTTATGTATACCGGTAGGTAACTCTTTCAACGGTCCCAGGCGCCCCGCCGGGCACCGTCCAGGGCTCTGATTTAGGATATGACCGGGCGGACGGCAGCTAGTGGTCTGTCCAGTCCTGAGAATGGATGACCACAGACGACGGCCGCGGCCCGCAGGCCTCTGGAACTGGATACCCTGACGCGGGTGACTGCATATAACTGAGAAGACTACCGAGATATATTGGGTCACGATATATCGCTCGGAATTCTCTTTTTCTAGGTCTTCACTTATTTCTGTATCTCGAGCCTGGGTAGAACTCTGCTCCTAAGGAGTGATGCAAGGAGTCCGGCGGTCATGATGGCAGTCTTAGGTCTTATGTCTCTGTGAATGGTATGTGTTTACACTAGTCTTTTTCGTTTTCTTGTTAATCGATACAACCCCGTTGAGGTACAAAAAGATACCAGACAACAAGTAAAAGCTTTCAGGGTTCGAGTACTATCAGGGCATTGATCGTGAACATGCTGATGAATAGGGGAGAGATGACCCGGTGACGGAAGACCGCTTATTTCCAGGCATGATTGATGTCTCCAGGATATATTCAGGGTTTGGTATCGTGCCTAACTGCAGGCTGTTGGTAAGTCAGTTCCCACCTAGACAACCGGATTCCATAGTGATGGTATCTGGCCTAGCCAGAGTTCGCAGATAGAAACCAGATAGCTTATGGATGAGCCAGGGTTAGTTAGGTTTAGTTAGGGTTAGGGTTAGTTAGGGTTAGTAAGGGTTAGTTAGGGTTAGTTAGGGGTTAGTAAGGGTTAGTTAGGGTTAGTTAGGTTAGTTAGGGTTAGTTAGGGTTAGTTAGGGTTAGTTAGGGGTTAGTTAGGGTTAGTTAGGGTTAGTTAGGGTTAGTTAGGGTTAGTTAGGTTAGTTAGGGTTAGTTAGGGTTAGTTAGGGTTAAGTTAGGGTTAGTTAGGGGTTAGTTTAGGGTTAGTTAGTTAGGTTAGGGTTAGTTGGTTAGTTAGGTAGTTTAGTTAGGGTTAGTTAGGGTTAGTTAGGGTTAGTTAGGGTTAGTTAGGGTTAGTTTAGGGTAGTTAGGGTTTAGTTAGGGTTAGTAGGGAGTTAGGGTTAGTTAGGGTTAGTTTAGGGTTAGTTAGGGTTAGTTAGGGTTAATTAGGGTTA